>NW_009694834.1:128982-140519 GCF_000703405.1 Apaloderma vittatum
GCATTAATCCTGCCCACGCTTTCTCAAAGTTCCAAAGTTTAGATCATCCTAGGTGTTGACGTGATTGAAAGCCCTAATGGCAAAGGTGGCTCTGTATTTTCTCCTTACAGACTTCGTTCTGCAACTCCCTCATTTGTGAAGACTTTGTTCCATCACCGAGGTGTAAAAACACTCTCCTCTTTGTTTTATCCCTCATTTGTAAAGACCCGCTCCTCTTTGTCGTCTCAAAACTGCGGTAAATATTTCTATACCAATCACAAACCATCTTGAAACACAGTGTTTTCTAAGGTAACCCAAACCCATGAACATCACCCTGAGTGTCACAGGGGCTCCTTAGATTAAGCCCTTGAGCACAAACGTGCAAACCCCAGTCCCTTCTGGATCGCTCTCACTGCCCTCTAATGAGGCTGCCCTCGGGTCAGACTTCCCGGACGTGCAGAGAATCTTCCAGAAAGGCAGGCTCGGCAGAGACCCCCAAGAGGCTCCTGGGCTGCCTGAGGACTAATGGCAGAGACTGCAGCCCCGTGCCAACTGGGACCACAGCATTGTCCTGCCCGGAGTTTTGTTCTCGATTGTGCTGAAGGACAGGGAGGACACGTAAGAAGCCACAAACCTGCCGAACAAACCTGCTCCTCTCCCCAGCCATGCCATGCCATGGCCGCTTTGCAGTAGGCGAGCTGTGGCACTTTTTAACATTCAATGACAGGCCTATGCCTGAAGGTGATGTGGTGTCCTAGACCATTTAATCTCCACAATGTCAGTTCAGTCGCAAACATCACTTTGGCCTCAAACAGAGCTGAAGAGACTGGTGCTTCTCTTTCAGCGGTCACTCGCTTTCTCCCCTGCTGTTTCATGCCCCTCTGGGTCTCCCTGTCCTGCAGCAAGTTCTTTCAGCTGGGCAAGCAGTTTAATTACTGAGATCAGCTTGAGCTTGCATTTCTGTCAGGTATTTCCTGTGGCTTTTATCTTTCCCAATGTAGTCCAATATGCAGATGAGATTTTGGTTGTAGCTCATTAGTGAAAAAATATGTTATGCTAGATATTGAAGGGCTGTTAGTAAGTGTATCTTTGATACAGGGAGGTTTCAGACTTTCTAGCTGATAGGTGCCTTAGCTGCCGCCCACTCATTCGGAATGTGGAAACAAGTACATTTATTGTTCTTTGACTGATGGTTAAACCAGTGAGACATCATCCAAATACAAAAGCTGGGGAATGATTTGGGTTCATCTGTAAACAAGGCTGCTCTGGTTTCCCCAATTAGGAAAGAAATGCTTGCCAGAAATTTTTGAAGCACAAATGCTGCTAACATATGATACGGACTCCATCTTCCCATGCTGTTCTCATGCTGTTTCTCAGTGATGCTGAACTTCGCAATACGAGCTATTTATTGAGCAGATGAAGGAAGATGACTGAGTGCTCTTTTAGTATCTAAAGGCTAAGTTGTTTCTGGATCACAATCTGACATTTTGGGTACTTGCTGTGTCTTGTACAATACCTGTGAAAGGGAAGATGAGGACGAAGGTGTGTGCCTGTATTAAAAATACCTTGAGAGTGGAGGGATGGTGGAAACATACACATATTTTGACACAGCAAGCAGAGAGCATAAGAGATTTTTTTCTGCATGCTGTCTGGAAGGACAATCTTGGACTTGTGAGCAAGGTATTGCTTGATGTAGTTTGATCTTACCACATTCAACAAAATAAGACTTCTTACAAATTCTGTCTAGAAATAAAAAAATAAGAAACCTCAGCAGTATTGGAAGTGTTTCATTCCATCACCGTTTGTTTTTTTCAAGAGTAATTTGAAAGAATCCAGGCAGTGTTTATACTCTGACCACAACGGATAATAGTATTTTCTCTGTTAATAGAGCACATAAATACTTACGTCACTTTCACAGGAAAAGATAGCTCAGGAGAGCTTAGATAATATTTTATTCTTTGATCAAGTTCATGATCAACAGCATTACAAGGATACAGCTTTTGATTTTGTCACAAAAAATATCTAGTTCAGCCCAGTTATTGCTGGCTACTTTTCAGAACCAATGCCTACTGCTATTCATCTGCATTAGCTTTCTTCATTCATCATACATTTCTTCAGAGATACATGGAACCAAGGTAATGAGTGTAACAGAAGTTGTAACAGTAGTTTGGTATATTTGGGGATTTTCATGTTTTCTGTTGCTGTTTTGGACTGGATCTGCTACATTTATCACTGTTTACAGGTAAACAAAATTCTTAGAGATGCGAAAGAAATTAAGACTTAATTTTTTTCCAAATAGAATTAATCTAAATCTGTAAATATTTAAATAATCACAAGCAATCAGCTTAACCAAGGCTTAGAACACGAGTGAACAAATGAATAGACATGGGGTAAAAGTGAAAAATAAAGTGTCATCTGAAAAAAAAATCTCACATGAAACTTGTCCAACCCAGCAAGTCACGTCAGGAATTTCGAAAACACAGTGCATTTTTTTCGTAAATGTATTTAATACTGTTGTTACTGTTTTGAAATGCCTCACTTTTATACATTTAGTTGGAAAAAGATAGAACACCTGAAAGCAAGGGGTCACATTTTGTTTTATCCAACAAATAATTTTGATTCATCCAAAATGATCTCTTTTCTGTTTGTTCAATGAACTGAACGCTCAGTTGTTCGCTCAGTTGTTCACTCAGTTCCACAGAATGACTTTACGACATGCTGATGTAAACAAACTGTTAAAAGAACAAAAATAAATCCATGAGTGAAAATAGTTTGGCAAATATTTTCAAAATCAGTCACTATTTGCCTTACCCTACTTTGCTTCCACTCATGTCACCCAAAGCTTCAATGATCTATCAGTGGAGTCCTCCTTTCACTTATGCCTGTACAAAAAGTAGTCACTGGTGTCTAGTTTCCATAAACTCAATCTGTGTGGATGAAAAAACTTTATTAGCACAAAAGAGGTAACCTTTCACATAGCTAGTCAAGTTTTCCAGACCATAATTAAGGCCAGCTATTAAAAATTGAGGGAAGGTCCGGTTTTAAGGAGGTCTACATGTAAAGTTATTGCTGTCTGAGTATGCTAAATAAATTGCCTTAAGCTAGATTTCATTAGTAGTAAAACAAGTTTTTTCAGTACATACACTATAACCCTTTACAGCTTTCAAAGCAATTACTTAAATCATTTTAGTTTACTGTCTGACCAACTTACCTTTTGGAATAACATCATTAGCTAACTTCTGCCCTTTGTCATTCTTGCATCTCAGGCCCTTCATAATTTCATAATTACGAAAACTCCCTGTTTGCACAGATACATATTGTTCCATTACAAATGCTGATAATTTTGACTTCTATTATAAATTTGACAGCATTTTAATTTATGTGAATGTGCTGCCTAAACTAATTATTGTGGAATTATTTTCTCCTATCAGATAATTCTGCAAGACCCATTTCCTTGAACTTGCAAGAAATAGGCTGTAACTTGTATAAACTTGCAGGAAAACACACAACTCTGTAGCTGTAATGTATACAACAATAATTATAGGAAGGGCTAGTAGCACTTTCTTTTATGAAAGCTGACTGATATTTTTATTAAGACTCTACCTTTACCTCCAAATTTTCAAGCTTTTATTGTATTTCAGACTGCGTCTGCCATAAAATGAATATTTGGAAGAATTTTTAGTATGTAATGCTTCCATTCTGATAGAATAAACCTTTTCCCTTTCAAATTAAAAAACATATTTATCAACCTTTTCTTTGAAAAGCCTTGCCATCTCATTCCTACAGTATTTGCAGTTTGGCAGCGTGTGCTTATAGCTGTTCCCATGGAGCTCCACCCACATGTAGCCAAGTTACACTTTGTATTACCTCACTTGGACCATGCTCCAAGACTTCTTAAGAATTCAGCACCTTAACCTGAAGGTTGATGGAGACAGCCTCTCTCAGTTCTCGCTGCTGGCTAGACTGTGCACGTCACTCCAAAACCACAACTGTGCTTGCTGTGTAGTAGCCAAGGCACAAAACCTCTCTCAGCATGGTTACTCCCAGCTGTTTGTGGGTCAGTTCAGTTCCAGGCAAGCAGATGCTGGAGGCAGCAGAGTCTCTCCTGCATTCAGCTGTGCAGACAGCACAGAGGCTGGGGACACATGGCTGGGGTGCAGCAGAGACAGGGATTGAAGCAGGGACAGTACAGGGACCTGAGCATTGACTAATTTAGGGCCACAAAGATGATCCAGGGGCTGGAGCACCTCTGCTATGAGGACAGGCTGAGGGAGCTGAGATTGTTCAGCCTGGAGAAGAGAAGACTCCAGGGGCACCTTATCACTGCCTTCCAGCACCTGAAGGGAACCTACAGGAAGGCTGGGTAGGGACTTTCTACAAGAGTGTCCAGTGATAGGATCAGGGGAAATGGATTTAAATTGAAGGAGAATAGGTTTAGATTGGATCTTAGAAAAAAATCCTTCAGAACCAAGTGTGGCAAGACTTTGGAATAGATTGTTGCTCAGAGAAGTAGATGCCCCCTTATTGGAGATGTCCAGGGTCAGGTTGGATGAGGCCTTGAGCAACCTGATCTAGTTGAGAGACATCCCTGCCCATGGCAGGGAGGTTGGCTTAGATGATCTCTAAGCTCCCTTCCAATCTAAGCCATCCTATGATTCTATGATTCTATGATTCTACGAGGGCCAGATGGGAGAGGAGAATGGAGTATCAAACTGAGGGTGGAGGGTGGGACACACATGACACATCATTGTGGGCAGGGAATTGATAAGAAATGAGGCTGAAGAATGCTGAGGTGGACAGATACAAACAAGATTTAGGCTGTAGTCCCTTACAAGAGTGAGCAAACCAAGATGGAGATCATCTGTGCCACATGTCTTAGTGCCCCTTATCTCCTTGTTCATCCCCCTTCTCCTTCTTGCATTGGGTACATTATGCTATTCCTTGCCTTGACACTGAAAATCCTACCTTTAGCTGCCTTTAATGCACTATATTCAGCAGAAACCTACACAGCTTTTTCTAATCAGTTTGTCTTAAGCAACATTAGGAGACTAAAGTGATCATTCAAGGGGTCCAGCAAGTGCCTATTCTAACACCAAGTATGTGGAAGGAGGCTGTAGCCCATAGCACAGAGGGGAGTAGAATAAAATGTGGTCGTTGGAAAGTCTGAATTTTCATAGCAGCTTTTTCAGTCTGTTCTGTGGAACTGAGTTCACAAAGGGAATTGATGGATGTCTAGAAGTGGCTGACGAAAGGTATGGATAACAGTGGGGACATGGGCTGCAGGTCAAGGGAGGAAAAATCTGACAAGATTTAGTATGGAAGCAAGATGGGTTTGGTTGGGACAAAAACAATAAGATCTGAAAACGTAATGAGATTTGGTTGATACTTAGGGATTTTTCTTTTGATGGTGAAGTGAATGGTAAATCAAGAGGGTGAATTTACTTCCTTTTTGGTTTTATCACTCTGTACTTTGGGATTTTAAGTCAAAATATGGAGAAAATGAAAAAGAGAGGAACAAAAATTAAGCCCATTCAGTTTGGGTAGACAAGGGAAATGGGACTGAAATTAAGAAGATATCAGTATATTTTTAGAGTAGATGCAAAGAGTGGATGCAATGTAGACTGATGAACAATTTTTGAAAGACTCGTGAGTGTCAATACTTGACACATTCTTCACAGTTTCACCCTTTAGCAGTATGGAGAAAAGAGGAGAATATGTGAAAAAGAGTACATTAAAGAACATTCACATCCAAGTTTTCTGTCTCTTACTGTTCCTCTCTCAAAAAGTATTTACGCATCTGCCCAAGTAGCAGTTTGTCTTCACAGTATCAGAGTATCACAGTATGCTAGGGATTGGAAGGGACTTCAAAAGATCATCTAATCCAATCCGCCTGCCAGAGCAGGAACACCTAGATGATGTTACACAGAAAAGCGTCGAGGCGGGTTTTGAATGTCTCCAGAGAAGGAGACTGCACAACCTCCCTGGGCAGCCTGTGCCAGTGCTCTGTCACCCTCACTGAGAAGAAGTTTCTTCTCAAACTTAAGTGGAACCTCTTGTGTTCCAGCTTGATTCCATTACCCCTTGTCCTATCATTGTTGGCCTTTGAGAAGAGCCTGGCTCCATCCTTGTGACACTCCCCCTTTATATATTTCTTGTGACAATCCCCCTTTATATATTTATAAACACTAATAAGGTCACCTCTTAGTCTCCTCTTCTCCAAACTGAAGAGACCCAGCCACCTCAGTCTTTCCTCATAAGGGAGATGTTCCACTCCCTTCAGCATCTTTGTGGCTCTGCACTGGACTCTCTCCAGCAGTTCCCTGTCTCTCTTGAGCTGAGGGACCCAGAACTGGACACAATAGTCCAGATGCAGTCTCACCAGGGCAGAGTAGAGGGAAAGTAGGACCTCTCCCAATCTACTAACCACCCCCCTTCTAATACACCCCAGGATGCCATTGGCCTTCCTGGCCACGAGGGCACATTGCTGGCTCATGGTCATCCTGCTGCCCACCAGAACCCCCAGCTCCCTTTCCGCTACACTGCTCTCTAACAGGCCGTTCCCCAACCTATACTGGAACCTGGGGTTCCTCCTGCCCAGATGTAGGACCCTACACTTTACCTTGTTGTATTTCATCAAGTTATTCCCTGCCCAGCTCTCCAGTCTGTCCAGGTCTCGCTGGATGGCAGCACAGCCTTCTGGCATGTCAGCCACTCCTCCTAGTTTAGTGTCATCAGCAAACTTGCTAATAGTACACTCAATTCCCTCAACTAAATTGTTGATGAATATATTGAATAATATTGGCCCCAGTGCTGACCCTCAAGGCACTCCACTAGATACTGGCCTGCAACTAGACTCCTCCCCATTGACTTCGTACCTCTCAGGGATTGATTAAGGGCAACAACTGCTAATGGCGTTACTCCTTTAGCACAGTTGCTGTGCCATAACTCAAAAAGTGTGTTCTCTTTGCTTAAGAAACATAAAAGAACAAACAAGAACAGAAAAAAAGGAATCCCATGATGAAACTTGGGGGCTTTTCACTGTTTGTTTTTTCTCATTTGCTTACAGGGAAAGCTTAGGAAATAAGGCACACCTCAGAATAATTGCCTAGAATTAGTCGGTATCTACTCAATCACTTTATTGCATTTGTAAAGTGAAATGTCTCTCCTACATTCCACATGAGTGTTGTAGAAGTTAAATTAACAGGAATGAACGTAGATTTTATATTAATAAATGCCAGAGAAAACCACACAAGGAAAGTAGTAATTCTAGTTGTCAAACAGGATTTTAATAATGTGTGCTAAATAATTTCTAGAACTACTACTAAATGAGCAACATTACCGTTGTTATTTGAATGAGTGGAAGAAATATTTATTATATGTAAACAATGCAAGATAATCCTTACATATGACAAATGTTTACTGCAAATAAAATTGTTACCATTGATATCATTAAGAGGGAGAAAAAAATATCAAGTTTGTCATTGATGGTGTTTGGCTTAGCATTATTCCCACCCACCAAGCACTGTTCTGCAGTTTAGGCATTGGCCTGAGACCCTGGTGATCTGGCATCACGTGTTGGCTTAGTTACAGACACACTGCAATTAATTCACATAGACTCAGTGGCCACTCAGACCACAAACTCAAGGCAAGAACCTCTATGCCTGTATGTGCTGCAGTAAGATTGAGAGGCAATTAATACTAATTATGGTCGTACAGAAAGATGTGAATAGCCTTGAGACTGGAGTAATAGAAATGCAGTAGCATGAAATGTAAGGTATTTCTAGATCATTGAAAACATTTCTGGGAGCTTAGCAGTTGGAAAAAGATGTTTCCACCACATGAAAAAGGATTTGATGTGTTACTCAGACAAATATGGAAGAACAGGAAGACTGTGCTGCCATCCAATGAAATCTGGACTGGCTGGAGAGCTGGGCAAAGGGGAACCTCATGAAGTTCAGTAAGGACAAGTGGAGAGTCCTGCATTTGAGCAGGAATAACACCAGGCACCAGCACAGATTAGGGGATGTCCTGTTGGAAAGCAGCCCCATGGAGAAAGACCATGGACAGTGAGCTGTGCCCTTGTGGCCAAGTGGCAATGTGCCCTTGTGGCCAAGAGGGCCAGTGGGATCCTGGGGTGCATTAAGAAAAGTGTGTCCAGCAGGTCTAGGGAAGTTCTCCTCCGCCTCTACTCTGCCCTAGTGAGACCATACTTGGAATATTGTGTCCAGTTTTGGGTTCCCCAATTCAAGAGACACAGGGACCTACTGGAGAGGGTCCAACTGAGAGATCCGAGGATGATTAAGGGACTTGAACTTCTGTGAAGTGAGACTGGGAGAACTGGGGCTGTTTAGTCTTGAGAAGAGAAGGCTGAGAGGGGACCTTATTAACGTATATAAATATCTGAGGGGTGGGTGTCAAGAGGAAGAGGACATTCTCTTCTCAGTGGTGCCCAATAATAGAATAAGAAATAATGGGTTTAAGTTAGAACACAGGAAGTTCCACCTCAACATAAGGAGAAATTCCTTTACACAAACACAGTCTAGTATGTGTGTGTGTAAATAATGCATAAATGAAGTAGATAGAACTTCTATTGTCTAGATAAAGGAGTTATTTTGATTATATTACTTCAGTTTCATGTTAATATGAAAAGGAAATAAAGTGCAGTCCACAGATATATTAGTTACAAAATTAGCCAGAACCTCCTCAGAAATTAACTTGAAACTCTGCTGTTCAGTCTTTATGTTTTATATCCCTGGTTTTCACTCTGTTGTTTTGTAAAAGACAAGTACTTTCATTACTATAGCAACCACAGAAACATGTAATGTAGGAAACATCTTTTGCAAGCACACAGCACCATAGGAACTGAGCTGTCAACTCTTGGGGGCAGCAAATGCTTGCAATAAAAGCTATTGAAATACATCATTCAAACAAATGACAGAAGTCCCACACTAGTGATGCAAGACGAACAGTGGCTGAGGACCTGTGCTATGGTAGGATCCTTCAGATATTTCCTCTTATTGCTTGTGGGCTGGACGTTTTAGGCACGCTTCTTTTGCACTGGAGAATATTTTCCTAAACCTGCTAGTAATCCAGGCATTACAACTATATTCCTGTCACAATACTTATCTTTTAAAACCTTCAAATTGTCTTCTGTTTCCAGAGTTACGCTCTTTAATTTACTTTTAATAAACGTCTCTGATTTGGACAGTGTTTAGCATGTTATTGCACATAACTCTGTATGTCTACAGATGCACCTTAACTTTATTCCAATGACTTTGTAGAAGAACAGAGGAAATATCTCAGAAGCATCTTTAGAAAAAGCCATGTGCTTGGGAATGGTTCAGATCTTTTTACTTAGAATTAATTTGTAATGCTTCCTTCTTTAGTTGTAGCTATTATTTTATCTTATGCTCAGTTGTGTAGCAGAAGTGTATTGGTAAAATAACACTGTAAGGAGCAGATGCAATAAATCAACACTCCTCTGTGCAGTACAGACTTTTTTACTTCTAAATTGTGTAGACAGACATAAACTCACGTTCCCATAGAAAGTTAGGTTTGGCGTGTGAAATTCAGTAACCGCTAGCTGGACCTCTGTTTTTACGATAATGTCATGAATTAATTTAAACCTCCCAGACACATAATCTGCATTTTTACAGATCACGATTTAAGAGTAAATTAACACAGCTAAGGCAACATTGAATGTCTGAGCCGAATCAAAGATTAGCATATTGCAGGAAGGATCGACACATCAGAATATAAGAATGGCCATTCTGTGCCACATCAGAAGTGTCCACCAAACTCTTGTCTCCAGCAATGGTCATAAATGAAAGCCAGAGGAATAGAAAGAGCAGGCATATATGCTCTCTACTACCATGCAGTTCTTTTCAGCTCAGAGACTTGCTGTGCCTGTTTTGGTGTCATGAGTACAGTTGAAGAGAAATATTTGCATGTAAAAATTCTATTGATAAAATGTAGTGTTTCTTTTCCTCATAAATGTGCTTAGTAGATAAAGTAAGACTTACAGTCTAAAGGAGTAGTGTGTATTCATTCAACAAAACAGCGGGAAAATTCTAAATAATAGAATGTGAACTTCAATTGTACTTACTCAATCTGCAAATGCACACTAGAGCTACCTTTACAAACAACTGAACTTGCCTTACCAGAGTGAATAGCTGGTGTCACTGAATCAATTGACTCCACAAGAACTGTGATTCGACCTCAAAAAGACCTATTTCCTTCTATTTTAGATAAATTACTTAAATTGCCTCTTTTCAGTGCCAGCCTTATCATCTGGTGTTTTGTAAGACTGTTTGAATTATATGGCGCACAAATGTAACACTGCACCATCCCAGTTACCTGTAAATAAATCTTGCATCTATTATTTAATCCTTCCAGCCTCCTGAAGGTGGATTAGGCAGTGTCCATCCTCAGGGGACTGCCTGCGCTGATGCTGAACAGGAGCCCTGCAGGGTCACTCCGAGGACAGAAACACAACCAGCATGCTGGAACTGATGCTGTTACTGTGATCCTCCTGGATTAAACTTTAAATGAGCCCTGCTGTTCTCTTCAATTACTGTTGACTAGAAGTGGCTGCAGCTTGTTCTTGTGTCTGAAGGAGAACAAGATCTTATTTTATTAGGACCTGTTTAGCAGCAGTTACATGATTTTACCCTTTTCTTAGGCAGCTGGTAAGTGTGTGCTTAAAAAGATTCAGAAGAGCATATAGTTACTGCCATCCCTTTTGCACTGTGTGGATTAGAGACCTCTAAAACAAGGAATTGTGCATAAGTCATTAGTTAGTTGCAAGATATAGCATTGCTAGGGTGCTTGCAACTGATTCACCATGAAAGACAAAACATCACAGTGAGAAAGGAAGCACAATGAAATGAAGAACATTACAAGCTCTCACAAAAAATATGAGCACTGTATTACACAGATTGCTGCATCTTAAAAGTACCACCGGTTTAAATTGAAAAAAATGATTGTACCATATCCAATCAGAATTTACATCTTAGCACAAAAATCAAGTTGGCTGGATCTTACCTACAGAATACGTTTATGTTAGGGGTACTTCATGATTATTTTAAAAAGTAGACATGATACCTTGCCCATTTTAGTAGCATTGTCACCATCAGACACAAAATTTCTCTACTATTTTTGCCAGTCTTGAAAAGTTGTGTATGTCTGTCTGTGCCTGCAGCAGTGTGTATGTTACGTAATTGTTATTAATAAATCTACCAAACATATACCAAATGTATAAAATCTTTCTCAGTGGTCAGATTTTTTCCCAACTTTAGGTGTCTTGGGCTGGAATTTCTTGTAGAAGTGTCAGCTTAGCTGTTGCCAAAATTACACTACGCGAAACTATCTCTTCCTCATATCATATTACAAAAACTCTTTGGATCAGGAACATGCCACTTGTTGGAAAAGAGTATCTGTGAGGATATTCAGAGTGAAAATGATGTGAATTTGTAAAATCTAGTGTTGCAGAGGGAACTTCCTAATTCTTCAGTGCTTGATTTTTGCAACATTAGTCAAGTTTTCAGAGCCATTCCTGC
>NW_009694834.1:140550-164689 GCF_000703405.1 Apaloderma vittatum
TTTAACCCATTAGCTTGTTGTTGGTGTTTAAAACCCCTTGTCCTCAAGAACACAAAAATATATACCTATATGATTGCCCTTGTGTACCTGTCCTGATACGTGCTCTTGCACTTACATATTGTGAAAGGCTTATTTTTTACTATCTGCTCATGACAGCAGAGAATATAGTAGTTTATATAGTATTTGAAATCTCAGATTTATTCTGTAACATCTATTTGTATATCTGTTATCTAGTCTTTCAAAACGCGGTAGCGGAGGAGATCTGAGAATCTTGGTTTCTTGTCCGGACAGTAAGTGAGCAACAATTTAGAAAAAATAAACAAAAAAATTCTTCTAAAGAGTTTCCAAATCCATGCCAGATTCTAGGAGTGGAATTTTTAGGAGGAAAGATTTTAGCCTGAGTGGGCAAAACATAGTATAAGTTACTCTGTATTAATTTCTTTGCTGACTTTATGAAATATGAACCATTTCTGACTATAGTATTTCAAAGCAGTAATGAATCCAAGGATTCTTTCTGTACATCCACTCTCTAATATATCAATGACTGTATCTTTGTCAGTCTAGCTGTTTTGGAAAGTAAATTAATTTAGCTCTCCTGGTTGCCAGAGTGATGTTTCTCGGATCTGGGTTTCTCTGTCATTCCCTTGTGAAGAAATCCCAAACACAAGAAGAATTACTCCTAACAAGAGATTCATTGGAATTCTCAGTGGTGTCCAGTGACAGGACAAGGGACAATGGTCAGGAGGGACAACGAAAACAGGAGGTTCAATCCAAACACGAGGAAATACTTCTTTACTGTGAGGCTAACAGAGCACTGGACTATCTGTCACTGGAGACATTCAAAACCCCCTTGGACATGTTCCTGCATGTTCTACTGTGGGTAATCCTGCTCTGACAGGGGAGTTGGACTAGTATCTTCAGAGGTCCCTTCCAACCCTTAACATTCAGTGATTCTTTGATTCTGTGATTCTGCAATTTGCACACTGAGATACAAAAGATGAGTTAGCCTTCAACCTTAAGATGTGTTTCGTTTTGCACAGGTGAGCTACTTGACTAGATGTTTTTCAGGAGTTACCTTAATGTCTTGTAAAACACTTTGAGAAGAACTAAAGAAAAATGTGTTGTAAAAGAAGTTCCTTTTGTACTTTGAAGTGCTTTATATTTGCGTGAAACCTGAGCATTCAGTGTCTTTGACCAGTGGTAAAATTTGATTTCAAAAACCTATACTAAAAAACTGCAGCCACAAATTTTCCATTGTCACAGCCACATTCCAAGGTAAAATTTAAGCATGAGAATTTTCATAATTAATCTGCTGAGAATGTTCCCCATCTTTCATTTTAGTTGCACAGACTTACCTGTGAAAGCAGGTATTGCAGAGTGATCAGGAAACCATCATTCTTGGGTTTTTTCAGCAATATTTTAAGAGAATTTTTCAAGTATGTGTAAGAGACGTTGTTAAAGTTATCTAGCTAGCATTTTTGGTGTCTTCTGTGTAGGGGAGAGGAAAATGAAAGAAAGCTAGAAAGAAGAGCATTTCAAGTTTTGGGTGATGTGTTGCCTTACAAGGAAAGCAAAGAAGCATTAAATAAATATGAAGAATTTGGGAGCAATATTTGTATATATATTACACTTTGCTTCTGCTGAGGTACATGACAATTCTGAGTTGGAGCTGAGCATGAAGATATGAGTGGTATATAGTATATTTTCATTACAGTAATGAAAACATAAACACAACTTCAACTGGACTTCTACAACACTTTTTAAATGCCTGATGGGAACCATAGGAATGTATCTAAGATTTGGGAATTATAGTGCATAAGTATACAGAAAAATGGATCCATTAGCTCATGGCAGTCACATGCACAAATAGAGAAAACCATTCTTTCTCTTTAGAGTAACATTTCTATTCTTTACTATTATCACATTCCTCTTAATTCTTCTCTTGGTTATGTTTCATTTATGTTATGTTTTCTAGATGCCTGAAAATCTTTGTTGGTCTGTGTTAGTGTCTGCTGCATGGAACTAAGGCATTCTTGAAAGGCAATGCCCCAGCCTGGACACCTCATTCTTCATACCCTGTGATTATACCTGTCATTATATCAGTGCTGATCAGACTAGACAGATAACTTCACTTACTGTCTGGTATATATTCTGTTTGTATTACCAAGTCTGAGCCTTGCTTCTTCTATAACGGCAAGCCAGTCTTGGGTCATGTTAGGGGGCCGGTCGCGGGTTCGATTCCCGTTCGGTCCCCATGTGTTGCCTAATCTAGTAGAGAGATGACGGCAGGGAGGCTAGATTAAAATGATCTCTAAGGTCCCTTCCAGCTTAGGTCATTCTATGATTCTATGTTCAGCTTGCCACTTACCCCTAGTTCCTCCTTAGCCAGCTGTTTCATGTACGGTATTTTGGCAGTTGGTTGATTACTCCTGCTTTCCTATAGTACTTTAATACATGCTTGCTGAGCTTCATTCAAATCATGACACCACTCAATACTTTCTTCCATTTTGACAGCTCAATGTAAATAAGTACATTGTGGGTATGATTTTCCAACAAATTACATACCCACTCTATCTTAGGAGAGTCAAGATAAAGCTACCCTAAGCTGTTCATGAGGCTGTCAGATGGGACAATTGTCAAAAGCCTTGTGTCTGGAAACATGACAAACTCTCATGTTTGTCAACTGTCTTGAGTTGGAAGTTTGTGGTGAGAATGAAGGGGCAGGCTAGCATGGGGGAAACTGGGATGGGTGTCTATTGGAGGGCACCTGATCAGGATGAGGAAGTTGATGAGGCCTTCTATAGGCAGCTGACAGCAGCCTCGCAATCACAGGCCTGGTTCTCATGGGGGATTTCAACTCCCCAGATATTTGCTGGAAGGCCTACACAGCCAGTCATCCACAGTCCAGGATGTTCTTGCAGTGCATCAATGATAACTTCTTGATGCAAATGGTGGATGAGCTGACCAGGCGAGGAGCGCTGCTGGGTCTTATACTCACTAACAAGAAGGGTCTGGTTGAAGCAGTGAATGTTGAGGGCAGTCTTGGCTGCAGCGACCATGAGATGGTGGAGTTGAGGATCTTGTGCGGTAGGAACAAAATACCAAGCAGGATCGCAACCCTGGGCTTCAGCAGGGCCAACTTTGGTCTTTTCAAGCAATTTCTAGGGGAAATCCCATGGGACAGGGTACTAGAAGGTAAAGGGGCCCAAGATAGTTGGTTAATATTCAAGGACCACTCTTCCAAGCTAAGATTAGAGCATCCCAATGAGTAGGAAAACAAGAAAGAGCGTCAGGAGATCCACATGGTTAAACAGAGAACTGCTGGGCAAAGTCACGTGGAAGAAGAGAGTCTATAGATCATGGAAGGAGGGGCTGGCCACTTGGGTGGAGTGTAAGACTGTTGTCAGAGGATGTAGGGAGGCAACTAGGAAAGCTAAGGCCTCCATGGAATTAAGCCTTGTAAAGGAGGTCAAGGACAACAGAAAGGGCTTCTTCAAATACATTGCAGACAAAACTAACACTAGAGGCAATGTAGGCCCTCTGGTGAATGAGGTGGGTGCCCTGGTGACAGAGGATACAGAGAAGGCAGAGTTACCGAATGCCTTCTTTGCCTCTATCTATACCACTGAAGACTGTCCTCAGGAACCCCAGAGCCCTGAGGCCCACAGGAAGTCAGGATAAAGGAGGAGTTTGCCTTGGTTGATGAGGACTGGGTTAGGCAATAGGAACATCCACAAATCCGTGGGCCCTGACGGGATGCACCCGTTGGTGCTGAGGGAGCTGGTGGAATTCATTTCTAGGCCACTCTCCATCATCTTTGGTAAGTTGCGGGCAACAGGAGAGGTGCCTGAGGACTGAAGGAAGGCAAATGTCACTCTGGTCTTCAAAAAGGCCAGGAAGGAGGACCTGAGTAACTACAGACAGGTCAACTTCACCTGCATCTCTGGAAAGGTGATGGAATAACTTATCCTTGGTGCTGTCTCTAGGCATGTCAAGGATAAGAGGGTCATTAGGAGCAGTCAACATGGTTTTACCAAGGGGAAGTCATGTTTGACCAACCTGAGAGCCTTTTATGAGGATGTAACAAGGTGGGTAGATGATGGCAGTGCAGTGGATGTGGTTTGTCTGGATTTCAGTAAAGCATTTGACACTGTCTCCCACAGGATCCTCATAACTAAACTGAGGAAGTGTGGTCTGAATGATCGGGTAGTCAGGTGGGTTGTGAACTGGCTGAAGGAAAAAAGTCAGACAGTAGCAGTCAATAGGACAGAGACTAGTTGGAGGCCTGTATCTAGTGGAGTCCCTCAGGGGTTGGTACTGGGACCAGAACTATTCAATATATTCATCAGTGACCTGGATGAGGGAATAGAGTGCACCATCAGCAAATTTGCTGATGACAGAAAAGTGGGAAGAGTGGCTGACATACCAGCAGGCTGTGCTGCCATTCAGCGAGACCTGGACAGGCTGGAGAGCTGGGCAGGGAGAAATTCTATGAAATACAACAAGGGCAAGTGCAGAGTCTTGCATCTAGAAGAGAACAACCCCAAGCACCAGTATAGGTTGAGGACTGAAATGCTGGAGACCAGCGCAGGGGAAAGGGACCTGGGCTTCCTGGTGGGTATCAGGATGCCCATGAGCCAGCAATGTGCCCTCGTGGCCAAAAAGACCAATGGCACCCTGGGGTGTATTAGAAGGGGAGTAGCTAGTACGTCGAGAGAGGTCCTCCTGCCGCTCTACTCTGCCCTGGTGAGGCCACAGTTCTGGGCCACTCAGTGCAAGAGAGACAGAGAAATGCTGGAGAGAGTTCAATGCAGAGACACAAAGATGATTAAGGGAGTGGAATATGAGGAAAGTATGAGTGCTTATTAGGAAAGGCTGAAGGAGCTGGGTCTCTTTAGCCTGGAGAAGAGGAGGCTGAGGGGTGATCTCACTGATGTTTATAAATATGTAAAGGCTGAGAGACAGGCTCTTCTCAGTGACGCCCAACGATAGGGCAAGGGACAACGGGTGCAAGCCGGAATATAGAAGGTTCCACAAAAAATTACGAAAAAGTTTTTCACTGTGAGGGTGACAGAGCACTGCAACAGCCTGCCCAGAGAGGTTGTGGATTCTCCATCTCTGGAGACATTCAAAACCTGCCTGGATGTGTTCCTGTGTGACCTACTGTAGGTTATCCTGCTCTGGCAGGGGGGTTGTGTGGGATATTTAGAGAACAGCAGACATGTTTCGAACAAGCCAGATGGCCTGTTTTTAGACAAGTTTTAGGCCTCGCTTGACAAGAGTTTGTGAAGGACATTGTGAAGGTCACTAGCTGTGAGAATATGCTGAAGCAAAGAAAAACAAGGAGCTGTGGCTGGTGTATGTGACTGAAAACAGAAACAAACCCAGGCTGCAGGTGGGGAGAAGAAGAGCGAAACAGCAAAGGAAAACAACGTGTGAACAGGAGCATGGACTGCGTGTGTTTGTTGTTAATAGCCAATCAATATAGAGCATTTAGAAAACAAGGATGTTGTGAACTGTATATAAACTGCGTTAGTGCATTAATAAAGTGGCATTTGCTTGATCACATTGATCGTCAGCAGTGTCCATGACTTCCGCGTCAACAGGGTTGAACTGGATGATTTTCTGAGGTCCATTCCAACCCCTGACATTCTGTGATTCTCTGATTCTATAATTATCTGCTGTGGCCTCAGTTGCAACTCCTGTTATTTTACAATAGACAACTTGACATGATTTCACAGAATCATAAAATATCTCAAGTTGGAAAGGACTCATAAGGATAATCAACTCTCAACTTCCTGCTTCTCACAGTACTATGTAAAATATTATTCTTGACAAGGGTTTCAAGATTTTTATTTGTTAGTGGGCTTTTTACAGTAATCAAACATTTAACTCTTCTTTCCCTCTCCCTCCTCTCCTGTTGTGTATTACATTTTCCCTTTATAGAGTCTTCTCATAGTTTTCTTTCACAAGTGCTCAGAGGACTGCTTATGCCCTGAGGTTATATCAGGCATTTTGCTAAGTAAATTTTGATAGTGGAGCAAACTGATAGGAAGATTGTTTTAAGCTGCTTTCATTCATAACCTATTTAAGAATTGCCTAACTTGTTCTTTCCATATTTTAAGCTAAAGTTGAATGTTTTATCCGTCAATGAGGTATGTTAGCTTCCCTTTTACAGATGATCTCTTTAGTAAATTCTGAAGCCCTGTAACTTTTAATCTCTCCCATTGAGTAAAACTTTGTTTTTCTTGCTCTTCTTATTGTTACTAATATAATTAATACTTTCTGTTTCTTTCTTATTACTCTTTGTCTTCATTGCTAAATGCAGCTGTTTGTACCATGGCCTGAATTTTGTGTCTTCTGAAAAACACTTGTCCCTAGCAGTCTAACCCAATTTCCACTTTCTCTGTGCTCTCTTCCTGTGTTTAGGGCTAATAACAAGCTCATGACTTAGCCAGATTGGTCTCTTTCTGCATTTTCCATCCTTCCTCTGCATTGGACCAGTTTGTGTTTGTGCCTCAATACCATTTCTTTGAGGAATTGCCAGGCCTCTTTAACTCCTTTTCCTCATGAACTTGCCTCCCATAAACTCTTCGCTAATGTTTCCCTGAGTTTACTGGAATCTACCTTCCTGGAGCTTATTGGGTTTTTTTGCCTTCCTCTCTTTGGTTTTACTGCTCTTTACTGTTATTCTCACAACAGATTTATCTGTGGTAAGTAGTTCTGATACTTCAGGGAAGCAGGGGAAAAGCTTCTGAATGTTTAGAAGCGCACAAAATCACACCCAGCATCCAAGATTTGTCAAAGAGCACTCCCAATTTTCTTAGAGCACTGTGTGGTCACTTCAGTTTTATTTGCTGAGACTATGTCATGGGAAAGTATTTAATACATCGTTTTTAGTGTCTTTTATTTCTGTTTACAAGGTTACAGCCAGCACCATGTGACAAGCCAGCTTTCTGTGGGTGACTGCAAACAATAGTTTAAGAACTATTGATTTAGAGTACAGCAGTTGCTCTACTGGAGCAGGCCCTTGGTCCATTCAAAACAAGGTGGAAGAAAAACCCTTAATGATTTAGAATGCAATGCACGTATGTGAAAATTACTCAGGATAAAGTTCAAAAAAGAATTACAGGGAGAGCACAATTGCAGAAAATATTCTGAAGTGACTCAGTCCTTAAAATTCAAGAACTTAATTTTCCAGTCTTATCCAAGTTTTATAAATGAAAGAAAATTAACATTCCCAATTGACAACACTTGACATTATTAGAATAGGCAGGTTTTCTTTTCTCAGCTTTCAAACTTTTCTTAGAATTAGCTTTGTTTCATTTTCTCCCCAAGCACATGACTTCTCTGAAAATCCTCTTCTCCTCAAAGAAGTCTTCCACAACAAACCTTCTGTTTGTTTTTGAAAGGTTAATCCATTTTGCTTGAGCTTGAGTTATAGTTTCAGAAAAACCAGTAACATTGCTTGTCCTGATTAACTAGTCCCATTTTAATTTTAACTGTGTGCATCTTTGTTACCTCTGAAGAAAACATCTTACGTATTATGTTAGAGAATGAACCTATTTCTTCAATATGTGGGGCTTTTCAATACTGAAGTATTGTGCACATATACACATACAACAGTGATCTTTTAAAAGAAATCCTTGAATCTACCTATGCATATGTCACCAGCGTTTCATAAGTATTAGGCTTTTTCTTAGAGATTTTTTTTTTATAATTCATCTAACACCTTTGCTCAAAACATCTTTCTTTACGTGACATCAGTTGTTCTTCCCTTGTCAGTTGATTCTGTTACTACCTCCCTTCACCTGCTGGTCTCCACTTAGGAGGCAGCAAGCCCTCAGCTCTGTGTGGGCTCAGTAACTCCACATCCAGTATAGATATGCCTTTAGTCTTTTTGGGTTTAAGAGCTGTGCAGTGACCATCACACAATGCCTTATGCCAGCCTCTTGGCAAGAGGTTTCAGCTCTGCTCCCTGAGGTGTGGATGAGCTACCCTTAGAAGCCTTGAACAAAAAGTGTGTTTCTACCAGTCCAAGTTTTTAAAGAGCAACAAATGTTGCATTATGTTGTAGGTCAAGTATCTGTCAGGAAAGGGCAGAGATAATGCAGGCCACCCTTCCTGGGAACTCTAGGAAAGAAATACTGTCTGGACTTTCAGGCAGCAGATGGAAGGATGGGATGAAAGGCAGTGCCACATCCCTGCCAGAGATACTGGAGTGACTCTGTGGAACAAGTAGTATTTCAGTGAGACCTGGATCTAACGAGGCCTGTGTTCCTGTAAGCACAGGTTGAGTAACTGGTTAACTGAACCATGCTTGGGTTATGCTTTCAGCTCAGCCCTTATACATCAGAAAATGAGAGCAAAATACTAGGAATGGCTGTGCTGTGGGGAAAGGTTCAACTGAAATTTGTATTGTGTGAAAAACCACAGAGGCTAAACAGAGGAGAATCCTTGTCTCTGTATAGAGACAGGGTGATCTTTCATGAGCCTTGTTTCCTCAGGAAATCAGACCAAAAAATCTGGAGCAGCTGTTGAGACTGGCTTCTTTGGCAAGGAGTCTCATGACATTATTTCAATGGGGCAAACGTTGCACAGTTGCAACTGTACAAGTTTCTAAGCTCCATAGAGAAAAGGGGATAGAGTAGGAAAAGAACCTCCTAACAAGGTAGGGACAAGGTTTAAATAGATATAATTCAGACTTCAAGTCATTTAAGCTCTACCAAAAGAGGTAGAGTTGGTTCCAGGAAACATATGAGATTAATTCTGGTAGATGTAATTTTTTCCTCATGCAGCATATTCCACTTGTGCTTCGGCTTTCTACCAAACCTGTTTGCAAATAACTCCCTTCATTTCTTGTGCATATACAACAAATAATAAAGGGCTGGAAATGCTGTTTGTTTTACAGACACTCACTTCTTTGGCAACTCAGAGATCTGAGTCCCCTGCCACATAATGCCCACTTCATCTGAATGTCATCCGTGCCTCCTCAGTTGGTAACCAAATGGTGGGGATAAGAAGCAAAACAATGCAGTCTGTCTCTGTGGTTTTCTGCTTCCCTACCACAGGCTGAGATGGCATATATGAGTTGTTGGTTCACCTGCTAGTACCCTGGGTGAAAGTACTGTATCCACACTCATTAAATGTGCACCCTTTAGTTGTAATTCCGATATATTTTCTTTTTACAAAAACTTTAGGTTAATTCAGGTTCACAGAATAATGGCCACATCCTGGAGCAAAACATATAGACAGACACTAGCCTACCGAGTCTGGAGAAGCATTTGCATGATTCATCAGAGGATTACCATCCAGTCTATAAACTCAGCTGAATGCCCCTAGCCAGCAGAGAACCTGAGCAAGACATGGAGGTCTTGCAGTGAAGGCTACGTGCTCACAGAGCAAGAACCAGGGCGTATGGCCAGGAAAAACTGCGGTGGCCACTGCACTGCTATGCATCATGCCATTTACATTCCAGAATAGTTTGGGTAGATCTGGAAATGCTGTGCTTTGGACTAGCAGCAACCCTGTGGAGGCATGGACGTAATAGAAGAGCAATTCTGGTCTCTCGCACCTTCAGTCCTGTGCTTGAAATCAGTGAATAAGACTGTTTAAGGCAGACTAAGCAAAGTCTCAGACCAGGACAAGTAGTTTTCAAGAGCTCAAAAAACAACTGGGAACCGAAAGAGAGGATACAGTCCTCACATCTCCAAATCAGCTTTCTAAATAGAACTTCTGAAATTCTAAATATTAGATACCAAAGTCTCTGTCTTCTGGGTTCCTGTGGATGAAATGTACTGCATAAATGAAAATGTTGTTTAAAAGGAATTGGTTTCTTTACAGATTCTTGTTACACCAAGAAACCTCACAGTTTAATTTCAAAGAACTCATTTAGAGCTGATTTTTGAAAATATATTTTTATCTTCACTTTTCTTGCTTTTTAAAAAAAATTCTTAATCCAAAATAGTAAAAATCAGTTATCAAAACTGCAGCTTCTTGTTATGTATTTAGAAATACAAACTTAAATAATCTATACTTACAATACCTTACATGTTGTCTTCTTGCAAAAAACCCAAACTACTTATTATCTTTCAAAACGACGCACAGAAATCATAAATGATTGGTTTATTTTCTGTCATACCATGTGGGAAATTTGCCTGAAATTGGAGGACTGCGATGTCCTTTTTATTTAGTGGCACATAAGCACCACCTTCTGGTAAAAGCTTGTATTTCTCTGCGATTAAAAAGATAAAGATCCCATTTGTTTATTATTGAAAGTCTGTGTGTGAATTTATTATTCTACGATATTGTCAGCTTTTACACTGTATCAGGATAAATAGCTTAAATACATATCTTGATATTAATAATAATCATAGTTGTAATAAATATATTTACCTAATTACATTATCTCATAGTGTAATAATAGTGTTACTTTAGTGTCAGTAAGCCTCATTCATGGACCAGGAGTCTACGATTTTTTTTGTCAAAAATCTAACAAAATAAAGCAAGTGACGTTAGCTACCATCAGACGAATACAAGGGGGCATTGGGATACTGCTGATCTGTATAAAAAATTCACATACTGAATTGTCATGCTTTTGCAGGCATTTTAAGAAACTGTTTAAAGTGTTGCTTATAAGCATCAGGGATATTTCAGGAGAAAGCAGTTGATGAAATACTGGAGTCAATATCTCAGTAAAAATGGGAAAAAGATGATAGGGCTGTGACCTCAAAACAGTCCCGGAGATGGGGAAAGAGAACAATGGCTTGTATGTTCTAGAGAAGAAGAAAAAAGTGTCAGTGAAAAGCTTTCTATAAGATTGTATTAGGGCCTAAGAACTTGAAAAAAAGTTTTCTTTTTCATACATGTGAGCAGTACAACTTATCATCTGTCAAAGGCAGAAGAGCCCTAGTAGAAATGTGATGATAAAGTCTGAAGAGTTTCCCTATGCAAGTGAATAGGGATCTCTGCTCTTCAGAAAAAACATCACTGGCGATCAAACACAGCCTTATGTAAGACTGTGGAACCTTCTTGAACAAAGTCTGAGTCCAAGACGATGCCCAGGTTACACAGTAATTCAGGTGCGCTGAACTTGCCAACAGCCAGTAGCTGGAGAGGGAGGAATAAGTGGGCTTTTCAACCTCTTGTCTTGCTTTATTCCAGAGAAGTGGGCAAAATGATTGTTCCTTATATTGCTCCAATCTATAGCTCAGCATGCAAATGGCAATTGCTTATAGGGCAAATAATACGCCTCCTGTAATGCAGGAGGAAGTAGTCAGGGACCTGCTGTGCCAGCTGGATCCCAACAAGTCCATGGGCCCAGATGGGATTCATCCTAAGGTGCTAAGAGAGCTAGTGGAAGAACTGGCTGGGCCGCTATCATTTATCACCAATCCTGGCTAACTGGGGAGGTCCCAGATGACTGGATGTTGGCCACCGTGATGCCCATCCATAAGAAGGGCCAGAAGGAGGATCTGGGGAACTACAGGCCTGTTGGCCTGAACCTTGGTGCCTGGCAAGGTTATGGAGCAGATCATCCTGAGTGCCATCAAGCGGCATGTGGAAGACAACCAGGGCATCAGGCCCAGCCAACATGGGTTTAGGAAAGGAAGATCCTGCCTGGCCAATCTCATCTCCTTCTATGATAGGATGACCTGTCTAGTGAATGAGGGGAAGGCTGTGGATGTGGTCTACCTCAACTTCAGCAAAGTATTTGACAGAGTGTCTCCCACAACATCCTCCTGGAAAACTGGCAGCCCAACGCTTTCCACAAGACACCCCCCCCCTGGATGACTGGGCCCAGAGCGTGGTGGTGAATGGTGTTGCATCCAGTTGGCGTCCGGTGCCCAGTGGTGTCCCCCAGGGATCAGTACTGGGCCCAGCCCTGTTCCATATCATTATTGACGACCTAGATGAGGGGCCATGCCACAGTGCTCCTGGGAGTCGCTGTGGGCCAGGGGAACCCAGCCCTCTCCCCAGCGGGCTCTGGGAGCAGGGCAGCAGCTGCTGGTGAGGCTGAGCCCTGCCCTGGGCTCACAGGGGCCGCCAACCGCAGGAGCTCTTCCAGACGTCATGCCGGGGCAAGACCCGCAGTCACGCAGCCCCTCTCCTCGACTTCTCTTGCAGGCGTACAGCTGGGACTTCATGATGACACTGGCTCACTACGTTTGGATTTGGACTGAGAGATTCTGTCAGCGAATATGTGGTTCAAGCAACAGGTTGGTGATGCCATGGGCTGTGCTGTGCCTCTGCGGGACGCGGTCCAGTGTGTCCCAGAACCAGGGAGGTTCTGGGACAGGCCAGGGCTTTATGGGCCTGGCTCCACACTTCTCCCATCCATCCTTCCATCTGCTCCAACAAACTCCCACCAGCAAAGCAGACAGCAGCCCTGCTCCCACGCTCCCCCAGAGACTGACAGCCTCTCAGGGCACAGGGCCAGCCCACGGTCCGTGGCTGGAGCCATGTTCTCACAGAAAACTTGCTTTCTCTGACACCTCCTGCTTTTTGACAGGTTTTCTTTAAAGATCCCTGAGTCTGAGTAAGCTGCAGGGCCCATTCGGGGAGGGCCTGAATACTGCCCTGCGAAGCCCACACCACGTTACAGAAACTCCCTTTGGCTGCGGGTTTTTATGGTATATTTTTGCGGAGCTTCTTCATTCGGTTATTGGTGTTTCTTTACTGTTCTTTTCCCTGACATGGTCTGTCCCGTATTTTGTCATTTCACCTTGGTCTGTCCTGGTGCTTTTCATTTCTGCCTGTCTTGTACTGGTTGTTGATCCTTTCTTGCATATTTTTAAAGAAAAAATATGCTAAATGTCATGGAATACTGGCTGCATCATCCGCCAGCGCTTTTCTTCAGCTCTCCTACATCCGTCCTGCCTTTGTCAGGGGCCTTTCACTGTGGGGGCCCCTACCCCACGGCACCCGCCGAAACCCATCCCCCCCCCCCCTCCTGCCCACAGGAGGGCCGCAGGCAGCCACAGGCAGCTCCGCAGGGCACACAGAGGCAGCGTTTGTCTGTCCATGAGGCGTGGAACCGGTGAGTGGCAAGGGCCCAGAGCTCTCTGAACGCTCGAAGTCGCCGCACGCTGGAAGAGAGCCAAGGGAGACAGGGCTGAAGGCAAGAGGCAGAGGTGCTGGGTCCCTGGATTAAAACACATGGCAAAACTACTTTTAGTGAACTAATGCTGCCATTTCCTTCCCCAGTGTCAAGGAGCTAGAGCTATCTTAATTTCTTTTATAAACTGAGTAAGAACACAGTGATTGAATTATGCTGTTGGAGGATGAAGCTCAAGGACACTGGGGACTGGCATTGTTTCTCATGGTGTACATTACTCACGCGAGAAGGATGGCAATAACGGGGGCAGTTAGTAAGCAGAGGGCTGTGCTGTTGACAGCGGAACAAAAGGAATGGCCGCCTTCCTGAAGAAGTCAGGGAGTGAAGAGGAATTTGCTCTGGGTCGAAGGACTCAAAACGGGAATTCCTTGAGACATAACGGATGGAATGCCTATTGTGGTACTGGAGAAAGCCTCCATGCACGTGCAGGAAGGTGCCCCCAAAGGAAGAACTATCAGCTCAAGGTATTACAAGGGTAGAACCTAAAAGAAACTTTCATGCAAACACCCTCTGGGCCACAGAGAGAGATCTAACCAACAAATGAATACTCTGCCCCCAGACGGTGAGCCAGGGGGTGGCTGGTGAGTTTATTGAAGGAGGCTTGGTGGAAACAGCCAAAGGAGCTTGGTCCCTTTGAAACAGCTGACACCAGGGGCTCATATGTCGGCACTTCCAACTGATATTGCTGACCCCGAGAGCAGGGTTGCCGACAGGAAACAATCTGGGGTAACTGAGGTGTTTGGAAATTCTCAGCCCCAAGCAACGCTTGGACTTAAGTGTTGGCTGCCAGGAGACGAGATGGCAGCAGACACTAGAATCACACTGGGACTGGCTCTAGGTCTCTTGGAAAGGTGGTCCTGGGTGGCCTTGAAAGCAAGAGAGTGGGTCTTGGGTCTCCCGGCTGCCTCCGTGCACCTCCTACAAGCGGCAACACCCTCCAAAATTGTTAATGGGAACAACTACACCCTTCCTTTGGGCACAGGGGAAGGGGTCACATCCACGGTAGCTGAGTTAAGGGAGAAAGAGATCATTACTCCCACACACAGCCCCTTTAACTCTCCTGTCTGGCCTGTGCAGAAGCCAAACGGGGAGTGGTGGGGAACCCTTGATGCCCAGCATCTGAATACAAGTCCAGGTCTGTTAACAGCCAAGGTGTTTAGAGATTTGTTTCTCAAGGTTCCCTTGCAGGAAACCAACTGGGATCATTTTGTGTTTACAGGCAAGAGGGGACAGTTTAAAAAAAATCGGTTAAGCAGGACTTTTGAAGAAGTCACACAGGCTGTGGTTTAGCTGTCTACCTAAATCCGAATCAATGCAATCAGTAATGGTAGCTGCTTCACTGCGGGGGTGGTTCAGGAAGGGGCAAAAATAGTGAGGGAAGAAAAGCAAAGCCCTTAGGTCCTTCTCAGCCCCACCCCCTGCCGTGGCCATTGCACTCTGTATCTGTGCTTAGATCGCCAGAGATGCATGTGGTAGAGAATATAAAGTCATGGGCCTGATGGATAGGACCATGCTTTTAACTGATCAGTTCAGACCAACTGGATGTCCTCTTTGTATCTTTCAGGAACTGAAGGGCAGGTATTTCTGACTTCGTATCAGAAGGACAGGACAAAGCTGTTGAGATTGTGAATCCTGCTTATCTGCCCATGCCTGTTGTCTCATCACGTTTTGTTGTTTGTGTACATCATAATGGTCAGAGATCATAGAATCATAGAATGGCTGGAAGGGACCTTAGAGATCACTTAATCTAACCCCCCTGTGTGTGTTGGAAATATGTCCCCCTAGTGACTACTTTTATTACCTGTGTAATTTCCTTGGTTGGTTTGTATGCTGTAACAGGACATTGATCCAAAAGAGCTAGGGATCTACGTTACTCCAAACGGTTTCCATGGTTGTATGTATCATAATTAATAGTCAGTCTTAAGTTAGAAGGGTCAATAGCCAAGGAGCTTATGTCCCAATTCCCAAGTCTTCAGGAGAAGGATACAGCTTTTCTATTGTTAATCTCAAACTCTCCATACTGTGGGAAGGTAAATCACATACAGTCATTAAGAAATGTATCACCAGTTGCACTTGGGGCAGAGTATAAGCTCCCTTTGAGTATCAAAACTGGCATGGGGCCTGGAGCACACCCGTGTTGGGACCTCCATTTCAAGTGGCATCTCCTTTTGCTGAAGACTTTCCTATCTACTTCCTGAACAGCACATTTGGTCTCAAAACTGTTTTTTGCAAGTGTCCAATGTGCTTTACTGCTCTTAAACATAGACTTAGCTGTGGGATACTGTACCATGTGTTTGATGAGAAAAAAATGGAACAATTTTACATGGTATGCTTTTGAAGAGTTAAATCCACAGGTCCTGTAAGTCTTTCAGATGACCTTGCAAAGCTGTCTGGCGCTGGACACGTTACTGCTAAAGGAGCAAGGAGGATGTGGCATGCTCAACCTAATGGAGGGAAAATGTTGCATCACCTCCCATAGTGCTGCCACCTCTGTTGAGGAAGCACACACCAAGATGAAGGAAGCTGCAGACAAAAGGAGAGATTTACTATGGGTTTGAAGGCCTATCCCCACCTCTTGAATTGCCTCCCTGCTTTGCTGCTGTCTGGGTGGGGACAGTGGTTGTCACAAATAGGAATGATAGTGTTAATAGGCTTTGTGGGGTTTTAATGACTGGAATTGCCTTAGTTTGCTGTGTGATTACTCAACTGATTTCACAGAATCACAGAATCATAGAATCATAGAATCATAAATGTTGGAAAGGACCTTAAGATCGTCAAGTCCAACCTACAGCCCTACACCACCCTAACACTAAACCATGTCCTGAAGGGCCACATCCAGCTGTTTTTTAAACACATCCGGGGATGGTGACTCCACCACCTCCCTCAGCAACCCATTCCAATGCTTCACCACCCTTTTGGTGAAGAAGTTTTTCCTAATGTCCAATCTAAACTCCCTCTGAACCAACTTGAGCCCATTCCCTCTTGTCCTATCGCTATTCATTAGGGAGAAGAGGCCAACATCAGTCTCACTACAGCTGCCTTTCAGGTAGCTGTGGAGAGCAATAAGGTCTCCTCTCAGCCTCCTCTTCTCCAGGCTGAATATCCCCAGCTCCCTAAGCCTCTCTTCATCAGACTTACCCTCTAGCCCCCTAATCATTCTGGCTGCCCTTCTCTGTACCTTCTCCGATACCTCAATGTCTTTCCTGTACTGTGGAGCCCAGAACTGTGCCCAGTACTCGAGGTGTGGCCTCACCAGTGCCAAGTACAGGGGCCCAATCACTTCCCTGGTCCTACTGGCCACATCATTCCTAATATAGGCCAGGATGCTATTGGCCTTCTTGGCCACCTGGGCACACTGCTGGCTCATTTGCAACTGGCTGTCTATCAACACCCCCAGGTCCCCGGCAGCTCGCCAGCCACTCCTCCCCAAGCCTGTAGCACTGTTGAGGGTTGTTGTGGCCAAGGTGCAGGACCCAGCATTTAGTCTTATTGAATCTCACGCGATTGGCCTTGGCCCAGTTGTCCAGCCTGTCCCAATCTCTCCGAAGAGCCTCTCTACCTTCCAGCAGATCAACACTTCCTCCCATATTTGTGTCATTTGCAAACTTACTAAGGGTCCACTCCATCCTCTCATCGAGGTCATTGATGAAGATGTTAAACAGGAGTGGTCCCAGCACTGAGCCCTGGGGGACACCACTTGTGACTGGCCACCAGCTGGATTTAACTCCATTAACCACAACTCTTTGGACCCGGCTGTCCAACCAGTTCCTAATCCAGGCAAGAATATGCCCATCCAGGCCATGGGCAGCCAGCTTTTCTAGGAGAATGCTGTGGCAAACTGTCACATGCCTTGCTAAAGTCAAGGTAGACAACATCCACAGCCTTTCCCTCATCCAGTAAGCAGGTCACCCTGTCATAGAAGGAGATCAGACTAGTCAAACATGAACTCCTGCTGACTGGGCCTGATCACCTGGTTGTCCTGCATGTGTCTCATAATACAGCTCAGGATGATTTGCTCCATCAGCTTTGCCGGGACTTAATTGACAGGCCTGTAATTCCCTGGATCATCCTGCCATCCCTTCTAATATATGGAGGTAATATCAGCTGACTTCCAATCCGATGGGACCTCTCCAATCAGTCAGGACTGCTGATAAATGGTGGAGAGTGGCTTGGTGATCACTGCTGCCAGCTCTTTCAGCACTCTTGGGTGCATCCCATCTGGCCCCATAGACTTGTGTGCATCTAAGTGTTGCAGCAGGTCACTGATCATTTCCTGCTCAAATGGGGGAGGGGTCTTCCTGCTCCCGGTCCCAGTCTCCTAGTTTAAGGAGTTGGATTCCCTCTACATAACTGTCCCTGGTAATAAAGACTGAGGCAAAGAAGACATTAAGCACTTTAGCCTTTTCCTCATCTGATGTCACTAGTTGTCCGCCGGCATCTAACAGGGGATGGAGGCTCTCCTTGACCTTTAGTTATTAATATATTTATAGAAACTTTTCTTATTATCCTTAACCATAGAGGCCAGATGAACTTCAAGTTGGGCTTTGGATCTTCTGATTTTTTTCCTACACACATTTTTGTAGTCATCATGAGTTGCTTGCCCTTTTTTCCAAAGGCCGTAAATCCTCTTTTTCTCCCTGAGTGCCAGCCAAAGCTCCCTATTAAGCCAGGCAGGTCATCTATGCTTCCAGCTGGATTTACGGCTAACAGGATGACGTGCTTATGCGCCTTCAAGACCTCTTTCTTAAAGAGCATCCAGCCTTCCTGGACTCCCAAACCCCTCAGTAGTGATTCCCAAGGAACTCTGGCAATAAGACAGCTGAACAAGTTAAAATCAGCCCTACCAAAGTCCAAAATGGCAGCTTTGCTTCACGCCTTCCTGGTATGTGTAAGTATAGAAAACTTTATCAGTTTATGGTCCCTGTGCCCAAAACACCCGCCAGCCATCACATTGCCTACCAGACTTTCCCTGTTTATAAAGAGCAGGTCCAGCAGGGCTCCTTCCCTGGTTGGTTCACTCACCAGCTGTGTCAGGAAGTTTTCCTTGACACATTCCAAGAACCTCCAGGACTGTTCCCTCCCTCCTGTGTTGTAGTTCCAGCAGATATCAGGGAAGTTGAAGTCCCCCACAAGAACAAGTGTCAGCAACTGAGAGATTTCACCCAGCTGTTTATAGAAGACCTCATCCACCTCATAATCCTGTCTGGGAGGCCTATAATAGGCTCCAACAGCCACATCAGCCTGGTTGGCTTTGCCCTTAATCCTAATCCAAACAGACTCAACCCTGTCATCACTATACTCCAGTTCGGCACATTCATAGCTATTCCTTATACACAGGGCCACGCCCCCACCTCTCCTTCTTTGCCTATCCCTCCTGAAGAGTTTGTAGCCATCAGTTGTGGCACTCCAGTCATGTGAGGCATCCCACCACATTTCTGTGATAGCCACTGTGTCAAAGTTTTCCTGTGGCATCATGGCTACAAGCTCCTCTTGTTTGTTGCCCAGGCTGCACGCATTGGTATATAAGCACTTTGGGTGAGCTAACGATCCCAACACCTTTTTGTGGGAGTGGGTCCTAATTCCTACCTGAACCTTCTCAAATGTTTCCAGCATCACTGCCCCTTGCCCCTTGGTTTTCTGTTGCATCTCCATTCCTCCGTTTCTCTCTCCTTCTCTGTAAATATCACCACACTAGAACAATACCTCCGAGAAGAAGAAGATATCAGACTGACTCTTTGAGCCATGAAGTGGTATGAAAGACTGGTAGGATGTCTCAAGCAACCTGGACCGTTTTGGAGCCAGAATTGAGCATGGTGTCCTGCCTGGCGCTTGCCCCTATTTGCGCGGAGCTGACTCCGTGCCTTTTTGGGCCAACTGCCCCATCAATGCCCTGGTGGGGACATGTAGGACTGGAAACTAGGGCTGCAAAACAGAGGCCTCCACAGACACTGTGAATTTCCTTCAAGGGGTGAACAGCCTGGTGAGGCCAGGACTTGACTGTATAAAAGGAGACAGCCCCAGGAGTCGGGTGCATGCTCACCCACCGCCAGAGGATTACTGTCATTGTTGCTGCAAGATCCAAGGGTGGAGATTTCTCTTTCTCTCCCACTGTCTCCTCTTTTCTTTCTGTCTTTCTTTTCCTAACACATAAAAATCTTATCCATGGCCGGGCCTGTTTACACAAGTGTTTCTCTGATGTGAGGCGTATTGATGGGAACACTTGAGTGGACCTCTAAAGTCCATCGTTGTCAGCTCTAAGACTGCTTGTTGTGGAGAAGTAAAAGTGATGTTGACATCTCTGGCGTCAATTCACCTTAATCCTTGCCTGGGAATCAGCAAATCTGAGTCATCATCCTGACAGCTCAGGATGACACATTGGGACAACTGCATGGCTCCCTTTGCATGGGAAAAATTTTTATTCTGCATTTAACTGCAACGGTCTCACCTCTCAGGTGAGTTCATTGTTCCAGGAATTGTCAGGGGAGGAACTGTGAGTTTCTCAAGCTTGGGGCTTTTGGAAAAGAAATTACACCTCACATTGCTGCTGCTTTAATGTGGGAATCAGATGCTTTAGTCCGGTTTCTAGTTTAAACCGTAAAGCAATCATTTTTGTCGAATCATTATAGGTATACCTAACTTTTAGAAATTAGCTTGTCCCATATCATGTGATGTGGGATAATCTCCTATAATGGCCCAAGTAACCATATAGCATTGTTCACACATAGGAACATAAAGTAAGGTCCAAGATAGTGTGCTGGTATATAAGTAGCTGGTATGTAAGTAGCTCTACCCGCAAAGGTTCCCGAGGCAACCTTAAGGGTCAGTAACATCAAGGGAGCTTGATGTTCTGGCTTTGAGGGAAAATTGCATGGAGCATGGAGTGGAGTGGAGACACATGGTCAAACGCTGTGCACACCAAGGAACCTGGAGATATCGAGCAGCCACTAAACTGCACACTTGCTACCTTGGGCCAAGAACCTGTCATCTTTTGACAAAATACCATCCCTTGGGTGAACTATGCATATTACAATATCATTGTAATACCAAAACACACCTCCATCCCAAAAGCTACCCACCTCCAAGGTGTGACCATCCTTCACTGAGCTTGTGCACTGAATTTTTCTAGCCTATACCACTAAAAGCGAAGCAAGTAAAATTTACACCAATCACAGTAAAGATACGCATGACTAGAGTCCCTTAAGCCCCACCTGAAAGGTAACAAGTAATGTAAAAATGGCCCAGGAGAGGGGGAACTTCAGGGAAGACAGCACCACAGTCAAGGAAGACATCAACACCAACTACCTCCGACTTCTGGAATTGGTCGATAGGCTGAGCCGTTCTTCGCCCCCATAGGGACACCTTTGGGTAAGGTCTGAACACTTGGCTATGCCAAGTGCTGCCCTGGGATACTTTGGAAATCTTTATAGGATTGGTTTATAGTTTAACATATTTGTAGCCAGGCTGTATCTTCTATGCTTTTACACATGCTTTGCAGTCAGTCACTATCACTGGCAATCAGAACGCATTTGTATATCTGCTACTTCAGTAAACTTTATTTAATTCCAAAACGGCTATGTGAGTCCCTGTTGGCACTGAGATGCTGAGTTTGGCCATGTGAGTTCATGAGGGAATGCTGACTCTCTCGTGAAGGTTGGCTGCGGGAGTCCAGGGGCGTTGCCTTGTCGAAGGCACATTGGCACATTGTATCAGTAGTCTGGAATACTAACGCTGAATTGGGCATCAATCAGAACGTAGGTCTAGCTGCCTCCAGCCCCTCTGATATCTGAGGACAAGCTCAAATGCGAGGCGGTTTAGTTTCTGCTAAACTGATTTGCCCTCCGTTTTGATGTAACAGAAGTTGGCATAATGGACAGGATTGCCAACCCCATTGTCGAACCCATCTCCTGCTCCATTTCTAAACATGTATCACAAAGAAGGAGTGGTAGTCTTTATCCTGCAGCAGCTATGCCAAGAGGGTGCCATGAATGCAGTGGTGCCTGTGCTCCTGCACCTTATTTTTCCAAAGTAAAAGCCATTGGACAGCTTTCTGGCAGTGTTTTTCTTTGATACTACTTTATCCATGGCTGACTGGAGGTTCTGACCGCAGGAAATTTTTCAGATTTACAGGACTTCCTCCACTGAGAAGCATGACGACCACGCATGGGTGAAAGGCTTTCACATGCAGTCAGGCATTATCAAGCTGAGGCAGAGTTATAACTTTTCTTGCATGTAATTGTAGAAGGGCTGAATCTGAGAGACCTTATGGTGCTTGCTAAAGCCTCACAATCCTATTTCCACCAGTGAGAGGCTAACTGGTTTGGGGTGAGAAACTCCTTTCAGGCAAGCTGTTGATGTAGGTCTCTGAGGCCATCAGAGAAAGTCTTTGTTTGAAGAAAGTGAATATAGGCAACACTGGCTATTATTAGCAATCTGAAACAAAACAGCCCTTTACACGTAATCCCAGCAGTAACAGTCCAGAGGAACTGCAGTAACAGTCCAGTGGAACTTAACCTGGAATATTACTGCTACAGCTGAAGTAAAAGCAGTCCCAAAATGAATACAAACACTTGGTAATTCTTCTGTGCTGTTAAAAAGATAAACAGTCATCAGCTGACAGGATGTCCAGGTGACTGGTACTATTCAGTGCATTTAGCAAAAACGAAAATAAAAGAATGACTTTCTATTTCTTCCTTCACGGGGTCACAGGATCCTATTCAGGCTGGTGGGGACCTAGGGAGGTCTCCAGTCACCAGCCCTTGCCCAGACCGGGCTCAGCCATGGGCTCAGACCAGCCTGCTCAGGGCTTCACCCAGTCGTGGTATGAAACCTCCCAAGGATGGAGACAGCGAAACCTCCACAGGCCCAGTTCCACTGCGGGGCTGTCCTCCTGGCTCCAGATTGAGCCTCCCCTGTTTCAGTTTGTGCTGCTGCCTCTCATCCTCCTCCCATGCACCGCTGTGAGAGCCCAGCTGTGTGTCCTCCATCCCTCCCACTGGTGCCAGGGATGCTGTTGGGTGCCCTCAAAGCCATCCCTTCTCCTGGCTGAACTAGCCACATTCCTGCAGCCTCTCGGTGTTCCTTGGGCTGAACTCAGTCCAGTTTATCAACCTCTTCCCTGTACTCGGTGCCCCAAAGTGGATGCACAACCGCAGAGCAGAGGGGAACAATCACCTCACTTGATCTACCTTGCTGCATTCCCTCATGAATTCACATGGCCAAACTCAGCATCTCAGTGCCAACAGGGACTCACATAGCCGTCTTGGAATTAAATAAAGTTTACTGAAGTAGCAGATATACACATGGTCTGTGTCCCTGTTCATACAGCCCAGGATGCCACTAGCCTTCTTTATTGCCCATGCCAGACGTAGTACATATCAAACTACAGAAATTGATGCCAAGACTTTCACATAAAATACAGAAATGTAACAGAGAGTCAGAGATGGAAACCACATGTGTTAAACATCTCTTCATTCATCTTCTACTCCAACAATTGCCCCCGATTTCATTTTTTAAAAAGAAAAGTTATTTTAAATATTGGAACACTGCAAAAGAGTGAAGAATAATACTTCCTAGACCAATCTAAGTTTTTCAACTGAAATGGTGGAAAATACTTTGCCAGAAATTTCAGGGCCTTGCTACAAGACTTTGCTCACCCAGTTGTGTTTCTTGCAACATGTGTTCTGCAATCGAGCCCTCATAGATAGTTGATTTGCAAGTGGTTCAGCTAATTTCCTGTAAGTTATATTAAATTCTTGAAATAATTGATATTCTTATCATACAAGAAATAATTCTTTTATATGAGTCATTAATGTTAAACTTGACTACACAAATAAAGCATTTCAATGGTAAAAATTTCTGAAGTTCATAACTAGGGCAGGTATGACATTTGTAATAGTTTGAAAGCTTTTAAGTGATATGGGTTTTTTGAGTCTACTCTTCTGGGTTTTTTTAAACGGGATCCAGCCCCTCCTCTCTTCTTTTACATTCTGTCTTCTCCTTGATAAAATAAAATGACCACAAATTGATTTGGATACGGTCTCTTTTTATTCTCGTAGACTGAATATTTGCTCAAAAGAGCCTCAGGTTAGTTGAAATGCAGGACTGAAGAACTCACAAAGTCATCTAGGCCAGCCCACTACTCTGAAGAAGAACTGAATGTATTTTGATTCTCTCTCATGTCTTACCTGTTCTCTGACGGCTCTATGTTTTCATATTCTCTCTGTAGTCTTTTTCTATGCTCAAGAGGCTACAGTGTTCTCTACATTACATAACTCTACCTTGCTGCAAATTATAACAACTATTAACGACCTTAATGACGAAAGGAATTAATTGTGTCTTCTTTTTTTCAGCCTGTTAAAATTGGAAGGCTGCTATCATGCTCTCTACAACCTTTTGTCTTCTAAATTAGACAAACTTCATTCCTTACACTTTTTCTTTAGGCTGTGTTTTCTTAACCTTTCTCATTGTTGTTCCACTTCTGTACCTCTTCCAGTTAAAGCCTTGCAACCATCATTATCTTGGCTATCTTGCTGTAGCACAGAAAGACATTTACTGGTTTTAATATAGGGCTTCATCTGGGATTCTTACTGCAGTGTCCACTGCAGTCTGAGGTCTTTCTCTGTTACTCATCAATCCTTCTCCATCTTACGTGTGTGTATTTTTCTTTTTATTTTTGACATTTACAGCTGCATTTCTGCCTACTGAATTCTACTATTCATGTAACTTTCCCCATTTATCAAGGTTCTTTATTTATCATATTCCAGCCCTGCTCTGCAGAGTACCTGCAAGCCCTTTAACACAAAACTACACTCTTGCTTTCACATTCTTGCTTTCACATCCGATTTGTCCTCTGAAAATACATAACACTACTTGCCCAAGCTAAAAGAGACTGCTCTCTCTTCCTATTTGATAGTGACGGCTGTCATCTTTATTAGGGGGGTGAGTTTCTATTTGCTGTATACACACTTCACAGTAAGTTCATTTAGACCATAGTTTCCCTAGTTTGGTTATTACAGCCCTGTG
>NW_009694835.1:0-443 GCF_000703405.1 Apaloderma vittatum
AGTCACTGGCAAAGATGCGTTACAATAGTACTTTGTAGGGGAATCCTGGTACCTTATCAGAGGCCTGGATCAAATGCCTTTATATGAATGCCTGCAGCTTGGGTAATAAACAAGAAGAGCTAGAGGTGCTGGTGAGTGTGCAGCACTACGACCTGATCGGCATCACAGGGACATGGTGGAACGACTCCTGTGATTGGTGTGTTGGACTAGAGGGATATAAACTGTTCAGGAAGGACAGGTAGAGGAAACAAGGAGGGGGTATTGCCCGATATGTCCATAAAAGGCTAGAATGCATGGAGCTCCACCTGGCAAGTGGGGGTGTGCTACAGACCACCCAAACAGGAGGATGAAGTGGATGAGGCCCTTCATAAGAAGAAAGGAGTTGCTGCTCGTTTACAAGCCATGGTCCTCGTGGGGGATTTTAATCACCCTGACATCAATTG
>NW_009694836.1:0-60817 GCF_000703405.1 Apaloderma vittatum
AAGGGACATAAATGAATTTTACTTGCTTAGTGTAGTAAAGCCTTTGTTTTGTTAGATGTTATGTCTAGAGAAATACACAGGAAAGAAGAAGGAGCTCTTAACAAAAAAAGAGGGAGAAGAGATCAATTAACTAATGCTGGCATGGGAACAAATGGACAGTGCCCGAAGAACTAGACCAGAATTGAAAGGTTTCTCCCTCCACACAAGTGAGGCTGTGTGTGCTTAGGCTAATAGCATAAGGAGATCACAGGAAAGCGCCTGGTACATTTACAAACAATATTTCATGATATGGTTACTGGTGATACCTGGGACAGGTCTCAGCGACAGGAGAAAATATGTTATGCACTTGTATTTTCTGCCCTCCTGCATCTCCTCTTTGCTATTTCTTCTCACTCCCCACATCCATACATGTCTCCTACTTCATCGGTAACTACCAGGCGGTAATGACACTGACCAGGGTAAAGGTAAAATGGGGGGGCATCCAGAACCACGCTGTATTAAAGACCACTGTGAGGTAACATTTTTTAAGAGTCTGCTCTAAAAATTACTTCAGCATGGGAGGCACGGAACTTGAATAAAACTTGTAAGTACTATAATAGCCTGGAATAAAAGGTGAAAGATTTTAACTGTAATTAAATCTACTGGAAATATAATTTTTAAATGTTTTCATCCAGAAAGAAAAACATTTATGTATATGTTTTGTTAGTGCCAAATAATTTGCACTAATCCTTATAAAACAGTCTTGTGTGATGACTAGGATTTTACTTTCCCAATTGATAAAATAAAAAGCAGATGGGGTAAATGCAGCTGCCACAGATGTGGCTGCTATTTCTTCATAAGCTTTGCCTTTGAGCAAACTGTAACATAGATGGTGAGATGCTGGATCCTGTCCAATAAGGAAACATTCTCCTCAAAGCTACAGTATCCTTTCAAGCTGCAAATGTAGTCCAGGCTCAGAAAAACCTGCTTTCACAACCCTGTTTAACTGTGTGATTGCTGGCTTTATAGCACTCAAGATCTGTGACTCATATGGCAAGAAATATGTGTTTCCCTCTGCCTAAACCCCAAACAGCCTGGGCATTGGCTTTCACAGCAGTTATGTGAAGCAGTGTCTGAGGCGCCTGCTCGTGTCAGCCATGAGATCCAGATGCTCACAAATTCATTGCTGCCAAGGTGATGAGAAGACAAGAGACTGGAGAGTAAGGAATAGAGCAATGGAAACATGTTGGACGCATATGTATAAATCCAACAGTAAAATGGGAGCAACAGTGAATGGAAGGGGTGGGGGACATTTTCCTTTCCAACTTCATGCAAAAATTAGAAAACATAGGAAAACTTTAAATACATTTAAATTTGAAAGAAGGTAAACTTATATTTCTTTTTTTTTTTCAGATGACATTAGGGGCTTGCCTATAGAATAGTAAGTTTTTACACCCAAATTAAAACTAACAAAAGTAATTTGGTGTTTCCCACATTTTATCAGTTAGTAGTCTAACATCTCAGCATCCTTTCCGTGGCTCAGTGCCAGCACCCAATTGTGAGATGCTTCGAAGGAAGGTGCTGAAGCCCCAGTAACTCGTAGTTACAGAGCAAGCAGCCCAATGGGGAAGTTTCTTCTTCACTCCAGTCATTTGATAGTTGGATTATCCTTTTAAACACGGGTGCTTATAAACAAAGAGCTTGATGTGTCTCTGCTTCCATGTGCTGTGCCTGAAATTCAGTTTTCTTATTGAATGTTCTTCATTAGAAGACCTCTCTGGCTGCAGTTACGATGGCAACAGTATGGAAGAAGACTAGCTCAGCAGCCTCTATAGGATCACAGAATGGTTGAAGATGGAAGGGACCTTATCTAGTTGACATCCAGTCCACCCATCCTGTTCATAACAGGGGATGTTCAAGCAAGTTGCTGAGCCATGTCCAGCAGGATTTTGCATTACTCCAGTGGTGCAGACTCCACAGCTGATGACAACAGACAACTCTTTCTGCACTCAATGCATCCCATCACATCCCATGGATTTGTGTAAATCCAGTATGTTTAATGCTTCCTAACTTGATTGTCCTCCAGCATGGGCAATCCATGTCATCTTGGATTTTCACCTTGTTTTCAGGGACCCAGGATTCTAGAAAACTGTGGCAAAGAAAGCACAGAGTAACAGCCTTTTCTGTATTCTTTGTTGTCAAATCCTTCTTCCATGTAGACACAGGCCCTCATTTTGTCAAGGATGTCCTGATGATCCTATAGAAATCTTTCTTTCTTACCTCCGTATCACCTGCTAGATTAGACTTGAGGTGAGTTTTGATTTTCCTGAATTCATTCTTCTATGGTCAGATGGCATCTCTATATTCCTTCTGGGTCACCTGCACCTGCTTCTGTCTCCTCTACACCTCCTTGTTATGTCTGAGTCTGGTGGGAAGCTCCCTGTTCATTCAGGGATACCTCCTGCTCCCTTTACTTGGCTTCTACTTGTTGGCATGGACCATTCTCAAGCTTGGAGGCAGTCATTCTTGAAAAATAGACAGGTCTCTGGGACTCCTCTCCATGGCTGTCTCCCATAGGATTTTTCCAAGCAGATCTCTGAAGGGCTTACTCTCCATAGGCCTGCTCTCCAGAAGTCCAAGGCTGTGATCCTGCTATTTGCTCTGCTACTCTCTGTCAGGATCCAGACCTCTACCATCTTATGGTCACCGCAGTCAAGACTGCCCAGATCTTTACATCTCCAGCTGGTTCTCCCTTTTTTGTAAATATGAAATCTAGAAACGCATCTTTCCTGCTTGGCTTCTCAATCACCTGCGTCAAGAAGTTCTTGTCAACACACTTCAGAAACTTTTTGGACTGGCTGTCCCCTGCTGTATCACCTCTCCCACAGATACCAAAGCAGTTTAATGTCTCAGGACCTCTGAATATGAGTTCTTTTTCAGTTGTTTGAAGACAGCTCTCATCTATTTCTTCCTCCTGAGGAGATAGTCTCTGTACTAGACACTCACTGCAGTATCACCCACATCAGTCTGCCCTGTAATCCATAAGCTTTTTGCCTGTGTCCAGGCAGAGTTCCATGCATATGCACTGCTCACTAACATAAGCAGAATGCAACACTGTGTAAGGGCTAGAATAAGCTCAGTTTTGACACAACAATGTTCCTTTCAAAATTTCAGATGAGCACAATGTAGGCTATAAAGTATATGCAGTTTTGATTATGGGTTCTCTTTATTTGTCTAGATGACATATAGTGTTTTGATCTTTGTGGAGGGCAAACATTTCACTTTTCAATACCTAAATCTTAAATGAAATCCTGCTGCAGACATAAATTAAAGCTCATGTCTATGGTTCTACATGAACAAAATGTGCAGTTAGCCTGGATTTTTCTACTACTTCTGGATAGATTTAGAAAACAAACATGAAGTCTACAGAAGGAAAAGAAAAAGTAATGCTGATATTATCTTAATATTTAATACTTTTTTTTATGTGATTAAAGTAGCCATGCAATCCTGGAAGGGGTCTTCCATTTTAATGTCTCCCAGAGGATATGTGATAAGAGGTGTCAAGATGGCATCTTAAGATTATTTTGTGAACTAACAATGAGGACTTCTGACTGGCTGTGAAACTAAACTATTTCTTAAACATGCATCTACACAACATAAGGCACTGCTTGAATGAGTTCTGGCTGTGGCAGTACTATCGGTGCCTGTGTTTCTGTACCCTGCAGGAAAATGTAGCAAAGCTGCAGCTCCTTCACCTGTTGTATTTGGCCTGCTGCCTCTTGCCATTGCTTTGCACAGACATTCTTAACCCTCACACCAAGACCTTCTCACCTGCAAATAGCTGCCCCGGAGTTATAACAATGTGTAAAGTGAAAGCACCTGCCTCACTTGTGATTCACAGAATCCCAGAAAGTTAGGAGTTGGAGGGGACCTTTGAAGATCATCTAGTCCAACCCCTCTGCCAGAGCAGGATCACCCAGTGCAGGACACACAGGAATTCATCCAGGCAGTTTTTAATGTCTCCAGAGACATTCACTCCCCCTGTCCTGTCACCAGACACCACTGAGAAGAGTCTGGCTTCATCTTCCTGACACCTCCCCTGTAGGTATTTATATGCATTGATGAAATCCCTCCTCAGCCTCTTCTTCTCCAGATCCAGCTCTCTCAGCATTTCCTCATATGGGAGATGCTCTAGTCCCTTCATCATCCTAATCGAGAGGTGACATCCCTGCCCATAATAAGGAGGTTGGACTAGATGATCTCTAAGATCCCTTCCAGCCTAGGCCATTCTATGATTCTATTGAGTCTGTGCTGGACTCTCTCCAGTAGCTCCTTGTCCTTCTTGAACTGGGAAGCCCAGAACTGGATACAGTACTTCAGCTGAGGCCTCACCAGGGCAGAGAAGCGGGGGAGGAGAACGTCCCTAAACATGCTGGTCACACTCTTCTTGGAGGACCCCAGGATACCGTTGGCCTTCTTGGCTGTGAGGGCACATTATTGGCTCATGGTCAGCTTGTTGTCCATCAGGACTCCCAGGTCCTTTTCCCCAGAGCAGGTCAGCCCCCAGCCTGTACTGATATATTCCTCAAATTCAAGACTCTACACTTGCTCTTACTGAAGTTCATTAAGTTTCTCTCTGCCCAACTTCCCATACTGTCTAGGTCTCGCTGAATGGCAGCACAGACTGCTGCTGTGTCAGCCACTCCTCTCAGCTTTGTATTATCAGCAAACTTGCTGACAGTGCACTCTGTTCCCTCATCCAGGCCATTGATGAACATATTGAATAGGGCTGAACACAGTGCTGATCCCTGAGGAACACCACTAGCCACAGGTCTCCAACTAGGCTCTGCCTGCATCCTTTTTCTTGAAGGGAAGGGGACCAACACTCATTGAAAGAGTCTTCACTGAGACTCACCCCTTTCATTGAGCTAGTATCCAGTTCTCTGAAAGGGTCAGCCTTGAAATAAGTGCAAATCTGTCTGGCTTCTTGTCACAAGTCAAGTCATCATATGCTTTTGTCACTGGTCAGGTGAGACAGGAGATGTATAGCTACAAAAAAACCATAAAATTAATCCTGCTGCACTGTTTTGTTTCTCTGTCCATTTCTGATGTGAATTAACAGCCATACCAATCAAAATGCTTAGGGGAAAATCTTCTGCATAGCAGAAGTTGTTAAAAAGTACAATTTTTGTGCTTTTGAAGAATGCGGGGCCAGGAAGGGGTTCTCCCTACTCTCTCAGCTGCCAGTACTCTTCATCTTAATTTCACTGACTTTAAGCACATCATCGTGCTCTCCTTCAGATATCTTTGGAGCTAGTGCATATTGGCAATTAACTTGCTTTATGTAAAGGTGGAATTAGTGTTTTCAGTCTCAGCCATATTTCCAGGTGTCACTTTCTACACATCAGGGACTTCGTTCTGCTTTACTTGGAGTACATTTTGTCAGCCCTGGGCCTTCCCCTTCTCCCAGACAGGATGAAATGAGACTATGCTACCAGCTAGAAGCTAGGATCTCTTTTAGTCCTAATTGCCACCTTGAATCAGCTTAATCCCGAAATTCCTCTTCTCCTCTGTAAATCTCGAAGCCCCTGTAGTTCCAGCCAGAAAATAGCTCAGGATGGAAACAGTGGAGCCAAATTCACAATTTTTTTCTTCTCCCCTACAAACAGTTAAGAGTATTGAGTCACTCTTAAGGTCAGAGGCACTAACGTCTTTGCACTCACACCCAAACAAAGCTACAGAGATAATCAAAGCACAAAACAACCATGTGGGAAAGCTGAACCACAAGGTCAGACACTGTTGAAAGAAACTTTTCTGGATAATGGTTGCTACTCAGTACTACTCAGTGGCTTTCAAAAAAATAAAATATTGTGGCTTCAAAGAGTTTAAGAGTCTGCTATAGGCACAAAAATCTCTCTACTAACACATCTTTAGGAAGGATAACTTTGATGGCTTCTTCTTGTTTAGGAGTTACAGCAAAAGATTAAAATACATTTATTTGCAGCTGTCTAGCAGTAGCTAGAAGACCAGGATGTTTGACTCCTCTGTGTCTTGTAGGTACTGTTCTGTGCAGCTTATTTGTAGGCACACACAGGAATCAGTGCTGTTGATTTCCAGGCAGCTCTGGAGGTCATAAATGGATTCTGCAACAGCCAACATGTGGTTGGCACCAGACTGCTGTTTCTTGGAAATTCAGAGGCCCACTCCAAGCCCCGTCGCTGTTTGGTGAAATTTGTTCCAATGAAAGCAACCAGAAACACTAGCCTGAGCCTTTTTTTGAGTTAAAGTAGTTCTTGGTCTGCTGGGGATGTTAATACAAGAGACAGTCAGAGCCAGAACTCAAATTAATCCCAGACAAGGTTGGTTTGACATGACTTGAGAAGTGATGGAAGCAAGGAGTTTTTGCTCCCTCTCTCACTATGATCCCACAGAGCCATGCGATGCACACTGAAACATCTTCTGCTGTATTACCTGATAAGTTTAGCCCTCTTTGCTCAGAAACACAGGGAGATGTTTGTATCTTTATCATGGTAAAGCACTGTATTTATATGATCGAGCTCTTTCTGTTTCTGCAAGTCTAATAATGGGGAGAGTGGCAAATGTGTAAAATTTCATCTGGTTTTGCTCAGTGCTACTTAGAGCTACTTAGAAAGACTGGGTGAGAAAATTAGTGTGAGGAGACTTATTACTGCTTGTCTCTTCTTGGAGACAACTTTTAATCAGCATGTATGGATATGGTTACACCCTTAATGCCACATAGGGTAGATGTGTAAGGTCAAAATGAAATAATGCTTCTCCTGGAAACTTGGGATAAATCTAATCTTCTTAATGAAATCATACAATTTTGAAGTATTTCTAACATTCAAAACCTAGTTGCTTACCACAAGTTTATGACTCATACATTCCCATTCATGTAAGAGTTACATTCCCTCCCGAGTTTCTGAAAGAGGGATGCTTATTTACAGGAGTTTTTTGTGCACTTTGAACCTGCTTTTCCTGCTGCATCCTCATTTACAGCAGATCCAGCTCTGTATTTATCAAAGCCATGACCAATTCTGCTGCTGGCTTTGCTGGGAGCCAGATTAATCTCAGTGTCCTGGAAAAAATTCCACAGAATCACCAGCCCACCTGAGCTGGAAAGATGGATGGTGTTGTAACCAAGTACAGAGTGCCTCATTTACGCTACTGAAAAGCAGGGGTAGTCTGACCTGCTCCGTGGTTGTGTTGTTCCCCCAGTGCTACCACTGTGGGAGTGGTGTGGGGATGTCAAAACTTTCCCAGAAGCAGATGATATCTAGGGATACCAAGTGGGACACGGCACCACAGCCACCATTGAGAAGCTGAACACAGGGGAAAAAAAGCTGCAGGGAACATCACATTGGTGGCAAATCCAAAGCAACTAAGGGCGTATGACAAAACCCAAGCTGAAGTAAATGGCAAAACTGTCCCAGATGTCTGCAGAATGGAACCCCAGCAGGGAGGATGCTCTTCAATGGGGGCCCTTCACCTGGTGACAAAGGCACCCGTTACAGCTGGGGCTCCAGGGGGTTGCTGCGCAGAGGGAGGGGGGTCCAGTTACTGTGGGAGTTTGCCTTTCTGCCTGTGACACGTGGGAGGGTTGCAGACACCAGGGCTCAGTATCAGTGAGGACTGCCAGAAATGATCAGAAAAAAACCTTTTGTAGAGGTCACAGGAGTGGCATTTCTCTACCCCTACCCCCAGTGCCTTTAGGAAACACTAACCACAGCATTCAGACATCAGCCTTATTGCAGGAGACATTATTTGCCATAAGCAGCACCCAGGAACATGCTGACCTCCTCTGGTACAGGGACGATTTCTAGGACTTGGCAGTTCAGAGCTAGATGGAATTGTCCTTATACTGAACTATCAGGCGACCCCACGCCTGATATTCTGATATTCTTCAGGGAAGAATAAATTCAGCATCGTGAGCTGTGAACATACAAAGCTGTAAACAGCTCATGGAACAGAAAGCATAGAGCATCCTGAATGTTTGAGAATTACACAGACAACGATTTTTTTTATACAAAGCATAAAGATTAGAATATTTATCTCTAGCCTTTCAAATTTTCCTGTTAATAATTTTAAAACAGGAAGTAAAGCAGACAGAAAGCCCTGAAGATGCAGTTCAGAATGCATCTTGTATGCAGTTCATCTGGACAACCAGCGGTACTTTGTCACTTCTGGTGTAAGTGATGTTTTTGGGAAGTTTGCCTAACAGGACTGAAAAGGTTTTGTATGAACATATAATGCATAATTCATTATTATATGAAGATGTAATGCAGATATAATGCATCAGCAGAACGCAAATGTATTCAGCTATGCAGGACAATTCAAAATGAGGGAAACATCTCAGTGTTTGCTTTCTAAGAAAAGAAAGGAAACTGTAATTCCTGCCTATGGCTAAAGGAAAAATTCCCACTTTTTCCTCCATTCTCCAGTGACATGTTCAGAAAAGCCTGCTACAGCTGTCAGGAAACTGTAAAAAAGAAAGTCAAAAATACAACCTTTCCAGGACTGCAAGGTATGTTTGAATGTTTTCAGCACCTTTTCTGCCCACATTTGATAACAGGAATTGCTACATACCTAATATGTAATAACTAATATCTGATTTCAGGCCTGAAAGTTTGCTTGGCTTCAGGGTAAGTGATCTCCCACTTTGCCTCTCACTCCCAACAAAAGAATGACAAACATGCATAAAAAAATCTGGAAGTCGCTGTCTGCAGTTTCAGTCACAGTATCGTACTTCACTTTGTGCTCTAAATGGGAAGATGGCATTAAAGAATGCAGCTAAAAGTATATCAGGTGCACACTTGACCAGCACTACCACAGAGCGAGAGCCAGGTGAGCATGTATGCCAGGAGCAAAATCCTGGTGGAACATCCTGCTGCTGCTTGGAGAAGCAGAAGCACTAGCCTGTGCTTATGTCAAGATTGTCTGATTTACAGTTTTTGTAAGTATAGTGCTGTGTCTTGACGACTACTGAAAATTTTACAGACTTCTATGTAATAAATATTTATGCATACCTAACACTTGCGTACATTTTACAGTTGTGTAGATGAGCCATCCTGGACACAGACTTGAGGACAAAGTTAAGAGCTTCAGCTCTGCCTTCATTGCTGTCTTGTTATCCTACCCATGGGGATCATGCAGAATCACATCCTTCAGACTGGATGATGTTTTAGAGCTGAAAGTGTGGGTGCATTGTGCAAGAAATCCATTTTATTTTCGTATTTCTCTGGGTGATGTGCTAGGACCTTCTAGAGCAGCTCTTTTCTGACCATGAAATATTGCAGTCTACAGGTGTCATGGGTTAGGGCTGGGCTGGCCACTAAATGTGGACAGACACTGTCTAATCTCCTCTTACCCCTCCCAAATGGGAAGGAAAAGGGAATGAGGCAGAGAGACTTACGGGTTAGAAAAGAAAAAGTAGAACAGCTTTAATTAAAAAATAATGGAAATAATAGTGAAATAATAAAAACCAAAGAACTATATACAACTATACATATAAGGGAAGCCCCAGGCTCAGCAGCAGCAGGAACTGGATACAGGGAGCTGGTTTCGGGAACTCAGGATCCAGATCAAAAGCAGGAGGTCAGACGGAGTCCTCCCTGGACACCGGCCATTGCAGAAAAGGGAAAGGGCAGAAAGTCTTGTGATGACTCAATTTATACTAAATATGATGTATATTGAATGGAATACTCCTGTTGGTCACCTGTCCTGTCTATTACCCCCCGGAGGTGCAACCTTTTACTTCCTTGTGACCCCTCTTACTACCCGGCACCCCCAGCGTGGCACACAAGAGCCAGCAGTGGCCTTGGTCACTGTAGGAATAAGTATCAGCAAGAGCCTTTCTGCATCCCAGTCCCAGGCAGTAACTGTGAACATCAGGTGTCATCACTGCCAGTAGCACACACTGTCTGCAAAAACATGCTGCTGACTTCAGAAAGTGCAGCCTTTTAGAGGAGATTGAACTGGAAAGTAAAAATCACTAAACAGAATTGGGTTTTTTAGCTAAAACTAGGGCAACAAGTATCAACAATCAAGAGTTCCCATAGAGGCTGTGGCTACCTGTTAACTATCCCCTGGGAGCGGTAGCTCTCTCCCTAGACTGCAATGTCTGCACATCTGGGTACAGCAAGTGTCTCTTCTGTGTTGTCTTGACAATTGCAAAACGAGCAATGGCACTGCAAAATAAGTAAAGCAATTCTAGCAACATTTTCCACGTGTTGATTTCAATCTGCTCATTTCTAATGCAATTGATTTCACTGCAGGTAATAAAAAATTAATCTTCAAATTACTCCCTAAAATCAGGAGATTCTTCCTGTTTCATGGTAGAGAATTGTAGCAGGAGAGTGAGTGATTTCTTGAGAGTCAGTCAGAAAAGCAATGAAAGAGTCCAGACCTCTAAAATCTTAATCCAGTTCATGAACGACAGACTTGTATTTTGTTTCCTCTCACAATAGATAATTGGTGTCATCCTCTGGATTATCATTGTATGGCTTTTTTGTTCAGAGAAAGTAAATCTCTTATCATAGAATCATAGAATGTCAGGGTTTGGAAGGGACCTCAAAAGATCATCTAGTCCAACCCTCCTGCCAGAGCAGGATCCCCTAGGGCAGCCACACAGGAAGAAAGAGATGGATATAGCAGGGTCTTGATTGTGAAAGAAACTTAGATACCAACTGTTCTGTCAACTGAAATTATTTTAAGGACTCAATAAACTGAGTATTAACTATTAGGCACCTAGTCTACCTTCACATTTCCCCGCTGCCACTGGGCACTGTATTTAAATCCTGCGGATGTGCGTTTTATCTGTCTGACATAAATTCCCTGAAACTTGTAGATGTTAAAAGCGAGGCACTTTCCCACATGCTGCTAGTAGGAGCTATACCAGAGAGACTAACCTGTGCCACTCTTATGCCTAATAGAGCATAGAGACAGCTCAATCTGTGATGGCTACGCTGCGTGTTGTGATGATAAAGAGATTGGATAAAGACACACTGCTCAGCACGGCTAACAGCACAAACCCAGCCTATGCACAACCACACAAATTGCAGCTGCACGCTTGGACGGCATGCTTTGACTTCACTGCTAATAGACTGAAGAGTGCAACCAATTTAAGGTTTGCTGTATCAGCAATCCCTTCCAGCTAGTGAACTTGTTCACTAGACTGATTTATCAGAAAGGTAAACAAAACAGAAAGAAAAATACTGGAGACAACCATCCATTTAAAAATGCGTATAAATATTGCAGAACATTTTGCTGCTGTGTTTACCCTGTCCTGAGCAGGACTATTGAATTAATTTGAAGATTAAACATTCTGGAAAGCTTTGCCAATCAGGCATAATCCTCAATATAGCTGCAGGGAATAGACCAGTGTCAGTGTTCTCTGGCTCTTCCAAGAAATGCGTACTTATGTTTCATGGTCTACCTAAGCAAATTGTGACAGCAAAACACCAGGTTTAAGAATCTGAATCAACAGCTATTGAAAACAAATGGGAATCTAAATACTGACCTCCATGGGGTTTTGGATCACAGCCTGAATTGTTTCAGTGCAATTCAATATGGAATGAAATACCCAAAGCTGTTTTACTCTAGAAGGATAAAGTATGACAGTGAAGATCCTAAGATATTTCTTGCTCTAGACTGGTCATGTTCTCCCTGAAACGGTCATGTAGAGACTGGCACATCATCTAAGAAAGCTCTTTGATTTCCATCTTCATGAGAAAACTTAAAACTTCCATTTGTCTTCCAGTCACTAGGCAGGTTGAACACATCTCAAAACTGTATCAGTAAGGTATATTTCCTAATGCTGTTGATAAATTAATAATGCAGGGATTTTATTTTTTTTTGAAAGAAATAGAAATGGGAAATCTTTGATTACTTGATTTGTCCTCAAGCATCAAGGATTTACTGTCTTAACAGTGTATAGAATCATGACGGCAAATAAAATCATCTACAGACCTAAAACTAAGAACTCGTGTACCCCTGTCTTTCCAAAGGGAATTTTGTAATTACACTTTTATCTTCTGTAAGTTTTCATTTGTTTTCACTCTTCCTAATGTATTGTACAATATTTATAATTGTATAAAACAGCTTGTCAAAATACCTCTGAGAAAAGATGTATATCTAAAAATGTCTGAAAACTGACTAGAAAGCAGTTACCCTTATTTTCATAGCCCTGAATGAATACAGATTCAGTGCCTTCACAGCATGAATTTTCCTTTAGTTTGCTACTTCAGCTTTGTTTCTACAGTGGTGCATACTGTTCCTTGTTAGTAACTATAAACATCAAGTGCTATCTCTCCTAGAAGCAGACATAATCTGAAACAATATGCTGTTAACCTCAAGAAGTACAGTAACTTATAAGAGACTTGGCTGAAAAGTAAAATCGTTGAAGGGAGAATTCATTCTATTCGATCTCAAACCAGGACAGATGGGAAGAACCATTCACCCTACATGGCTGTAACAAAACTACTACTTTCTTCTCACCTCATGGGACATCAGATCCTATTTGAGGATGTTATGTTTATTCCAGGACCAAAGCAGATGCTATGTTATATTATGTATCAAGAGCAAATAAACAGGTAGATCCATAACTAGCTATAAATACTAGATCATGTCCTTTAACTGGATCATCATGTCTCATCACCCAGTGCCACTACTTCGTAAAGCAGAAAGTATTATTGCTGTGTCTGTCTTAAACTCTTAGCAGCTTGAGTGTAGTTTTTTGTAACAACATTAATTAAAAAAAAATCCTTTAGAATATAAGATATTGGCACATGACAATGCTTAAAAGAAAATTGAATCATGTGGTCTAAAGGGTTCCCTTGCAGATTAAATAGCAATGGCAAATAACTACATAAATGAGAGCACTGGTTGAAGCGCAGATCTTTGGATCATACATCCAGAACAATGGAAAGGTTAATGAGAAGGCAAAAGAGGGATCTTCACGTGGGCTGAGGGAAAACAAATTGAAGTTTTGAGCTTAACGCTGCCTGAAAGTCATTTTTGGCTGGAACCAAGAAAATGCACTCCTTTAATTTCAGTACCTGTGCTCCAAAAATTGTTAATGGTATATAGTTTTCACGGAATCACGAATCACAGAATGTTAGGGGTTGGAAGGATCATCCAGTCCAACCCCCCTGCCAAAGCAGGGTTAGGTAAACGTGGTGTCAGATGTACCTGATCACCACTCAGCATTGATTCTTCCTCTCCCTCTAGGAAAAGACATGAGGAGTTCTGGACTTCAAACTCGTCAAATCAAAAACAGCATGGAAAAAAAAATTGGTGTCCTTCTGGAGGTCTACAAAAGTAGGCTCCACATCTTCCCATTTTCCAGACTTGTGTTCTGCACTGGTATACTTTCAGCATGTGGAAGTCTCGTTCCATTCATATATGAACCATCTTCAAAACTGGTTTTGATAGTCCACAAAGCATGGTGGTCTTTGTTTTATGGTATCTTGTAAACCCACGAGAATACTTTTTGCATGCTATTTCATAAATTCTCAGAAATACACTTTAGCTGCATGGTGGAGCTATTTTTCAAGTGAGAAACAGGCAAAATGAAGTCATTAAATATTCAAGGCTAGGAAAAAACCTAAAGGTAGCATACATTTTGACAGCACCCTTTTAAGTAATTTTTGTGTTTTTCCTTGAACTACTTCATCAGTTATTTATAAGCCGTATCACAAAAATCATAAACCATACGAAGGAGCAATTTACAAGCAATGAAATCTGTATCAACATCTAAAAAAATATGTTTTCTAAAATATCAAGACAAAACAATGTGCAGTGCATTCTTTTCAGATTTCCTGCCCTTCCCTCTCCCTCCCCACTGCCTTCCTTGAAATAAGGGAAGAAACATGCACAGAAAATTTTCTTTACAAGCCCAGTTCATCAAAGGGCTGATTGTCCCCTGATTCACAGATTGAGCCTCTATATGATGTCCCTTACTACACAAAGCGGCAGATGTTCCCCTTGCATACAAAGACATTTAGAAACAGTTTCCTGTGCTTTTGCTGGTGTACACTTCTTAGGTTTAAGGGACAAAGTCTTTGGGACTTCAGTGCCTGCAGTCTCATGCACCTGCTGGAGTCAATGTGACCCCACAGCAGCACATGATTGTCTGCAGGATCAGATAGAAATCCATCTGCATTAAAAGAGACATGCTACAGCAACTATGAATCCTCCTCAAAATTAATCAGAGGTAACATGAAGTGATTGCCTCTTGAGCTTGGAGGATGCTGCATGGTCCTTAACTAGTCATTTACTGGTGCCTTTGTTGTTACTTACAGAAGATATATTGCTGGGCTTCAACCTGTATTATCACCTCAGTCACATTATTCCTGCATTTTCCTTATATCAGTGAATAGAAGTATCAGTTCATTTTTACAGAATTTCAGTCTTAACAAGGAAATTTTCTGAGAACAATTTTACTGAGCCAACACTGGTCATACAGTAGAACAGTTCTATACTAAAGTGAAATTTGCTTCCTTTGTCCTTCTTTTCCATTGTTAAAAAAAAAAAAAAGGAAGAGAGGAAAGAGGAAGGCACGAGTTATTTGGCTTTCAGTGAGACTGACATTTGCAAAACCCTTGGTCTTGTTTGTGCCAGTGGAACAGGATTATATGTCAGAATATTGGTGCATAGCTCTCTTGTAAGCCTGTAAATCTTGTGGTCAAGCACAAAGCTGACAATAAGAGTCAGAGGATGAAGCCTGCTGCTTGGCTGGTTGAAGAAAATGTTTGCAGCAGAGCAGTGCCTTGGCAGGCACTAAGACACGTAGAGACTACTGTTCCCTGCCACACAGCTAACAGTAACAAAAGCTCTAGGGATCAATGTCTCTTGCTTAGAAATACAAATTACTCAGCATTGGGCTCTCTGCTGAGCTGCTGCTACTACCAGGCTTGTAGGAAAATGTTGGTTTATGAACAAAAAAATTCACTGAGGTATCCCTCTACCTTCATATTTTAGGAGCACATAACACTTATATGGATTGCCACATGCAGAGAATATTGATTGCACTGCAGCACATGGCTATCTACTTGGAAGACACAACATAGAAACGGCCTTCAGCTTTTTGGGATTGTGTAATTTTGCAATTAGATGTTGAAGAATTGCTGTCACCTCTCTAATTACCCAAGGCAGAATTCAACCTGAAAAAATGAAGGTTTATTTTTCTGGACTTTTTCTTCTTAATTGTGAGAGGGGTGCTCTATGACGAGGACCACCACCTATGCTGAGAGCTATTCCTCCAACTTTGAACACCAGTATCAACACCCTGATGTAGAGGAGAAGAAAAGCCCCCAGTATACCCCACCCTCAAAGACCATTGGTATTGCTTTAAGGGTGCAAGTCAACGTTTAAAATACTGTGCAATATCACAGTGAATTGTTTTTCTTCTGTGCATCAAACTAGAATGATTGTCTTGGCTTATTAATATTTCACTAAACAACACAGAGAATTCACTTGCATCTCTTAAAATACAAAAGACAAAGCTAGAACAAGGGAAAAGTGATGTGAAATGAATGCTAGGCTCCTAGGAAAGCCAAAAGGCAAAGTTAGATCAAAACTGGCAAAACCTTAAACACTTCTTCTTGCATCCATGAATTTTACACGGGTTGATCTGTGAGATGCCCAATGTTGGACAACTCATAGAGTGTATAAAATGTATTTTCAATTAAGTACCTGCTGACTAGTGTGGAAACAACATCTGACATCATAATCTAAAGCATCAGCCTTGATGCTACAATGCTACAAAAAAAATCATATTTGCAACCAGCAAAATTATTCCAGTAGCCTATTATGTTCCAAACAGTCAGATGTATTTAAAAGATGAATTTTCCACTTGGCTGAATATGACAATATGCTCTCAAAATGTCTTCATTACATCTTGTATTTAACATGTATGGAAGCACAGCTGTAATACAGTGATTCTTCCAGTGGAGCTATTTGTGGATTTCTTGAATGCATGTAGCTTTAATATGATGGCTTACTTGCTATTAGCAAAACATTGGGATGGGAGTGGAGTGGCAGCTTTATGCTTCGCATACACCTTGGGGCTGAGCAGTTGAGCACTATAGAAGCATTTCCAGTTCAGAGATCTGACAGACCAGTTCTCGACAGCTTACAATATTTGGGGGGAATATCTGTTCTCCAGGATTAGAAGTTGTCTGACCTCGTTTTAGTCTTTCACTCTAATGAATGGTGAGAAAGGCAGGATGATGCTACAAAAATTTGTGCCTAATTCAATCTAGCTCACACGTGATGTAAGGTCCTGTAACACAAGATCAGGAGAGCGGAACTGGCAAAGTATATGCATTGTGTCCACACTAACAAGAGCAAGTTCTTCTGCCAGGACACAGCTGTGCCTTGCCTCTTTCTTATTCCTTTCACTTTCCTGCTATTCTCAGGTCCAGAAATTGTGCTTCAAACTATATCAGTACATTCCAGAGTCTGCAAGTGCCATCCTCTTTCCATGGCTCTGTATGTTGCAACCACCTCTCCCCTCTCCTCTTGCACAGCCAATCTCAGTAACAAGACAGCTGCGGTAGCTGCGGGTGTAACAGTAAGATTCAGTGCATCTTTGGGATACTGAAACTACACTTAACCAAGGTAAGTACCATAAAAAATTTTTAAAAATATCCCTGATATTTCAAGGAAATGTTAAACAAGAAAGAGGGAAAAGCTTATGACTTCATCTCCTTTGAACTTGTCTTCACATGAACCTGTTTTTCTACATGGTTTGGCCTCATGTACAAGGTAATATTGTAAGGGAACAAGCCACTTGGGAATGATGTAGGAAACTCAACTATGATTACAGCAACTCAAGAGAGAGTCAGCAGGACAGTTTCTATTAGCAACCATTAGAGAGCTTAAAGTGAAAGTAACAATCCTCCCCTCTGCCCCAAATCCTCCGAAAACTCTAACTCATTTAGGGGCTCCAAGTGAACAGAAAGAAAGTATGTGAAGCCAATATTTTGAATTGACAATGTTCTGGGAAATATCTTCTTCTCTGATAGCAATAGACCTGTCTATGAAAATAAGCCTGTATGATTGTAAAATCAAACATTGGTACTCTAAGCGGGAATACGCAGGAGTGCTAGCAGGTTGCTGCTCACCCACATCAACAGAAAGTTGTGCCATTTTTTGCATCATATTAGTCAGACTGGCCACCCTCCGATAGAGGAGAATATAAAATCACTACTCCAAATGTCAGAATTGATGCATAGGCAAGAATTCTCCTGTGCTTGGTGGAGAAACCAAAGCACCTGAAGGTTGCACTCAGTGATCTTGGAGGTCTCTTCCAACCAAAACTCTTCTATGATTTTATGATTCTATGATTCTATGTTTCTGTGATTCTATGACTATAAAATGGTCATTTGATCCTGGACTTTTAGTCCAAGACAATTTAACATCAAACCCCATATTTTAGTCATGGACTTCAAAGAGTTTAACTAAAGGAAGAAGAACAAGCATTCATCACCATCTATCCATACCAAGTGTCAGTTAGGATCCTCCATCCGACATGACCAAGAACCTTCCAGCATACTATATCCCAGAAAACAAAAAATCATGCTGTTACAGGGATCTTTTCTCTGTTTCCATGGCAGGGAAGACAAGCTGATGGCAATGCTTACAGTCTGACTATTGTGAACAGGCTTAGACACCACCTAGTAAACCTCCCTGACCAGCAGGAGTCCCTGGTGGGTGCTGAGCAGCTCCTTTCCCCCATGCTAGGACTGCATCGCACACCATTTCATAAACCGGGAGTTGAAAACAATTCAGTGGTTTATGCAGTTTCCAAATATAGAGCTGGTTTAAAATCTGATATGTCCATCTGCCAAAAGGTTCGACTCACCATTTCAAACCGCACTCTCTTTCAGAGTAGTAGCAGTGTCAGGTATTTGGGTAGCCGAAATCACTGAAAACCACAGAAGATCTATGCCGAATGCATGACTCAGTTTGACTGCTGGTCAGACAAGAGCATCCAAAAGGAAAACTTGAGTACCACACCCACTTGTCACAGGTCATGTTTTAACACAACTTGAAATCAAAAATACTCGTGCATGGCTTTTGACTAGGAACTATTCTGCCATACCTGCCATCAGTCTGTCCTGAAGCTTTGCTCAATGTTTTCTGGTTCCAGCAAAATGTGCACAGATATTGACACTGATGGACAGGATATTTTATCTCCAAGCACTCAAGTCAGATTTATACATCAGAATCTTCCAGCCTAATTTCAGTTTTTAAAGTGAAGTCTGTTTCCCCTTAAAGAATATAAGGAGTAATATAGTAAGGAAGTGTAAGACAAAATAAGGAAGTTCTAGAGTATCGTTCCTATTGCTAACAGGCACTACTAGCAAGAAGCATGGCATGTTATGAGGAGTCTATCCACACAGTACAACCAATTTGCATCATTCTGTCATGAGACTGCTGACCTTTACACAAAAAAACTCCTTGGATCACTATTCAACAGTGCCAGTGTCACAGATACAAAGGAGATTTTACTGACAGTGTATTGATGGTGTATCCAGTCCTGTGGCTCTGTAATACAGTGATTCAATCCAGAAACCTTGTTGCTAGGCATAAGTTTTATTAACATAACAGATGTTCCTAGGCAGCTCAAAGTTTCAACTCTTTTTCTCTAGTTCCTGATGCAAGCTCACTCCATCTCAGTAATAAACCTGTTATTCTTCGTATATAATCCCAGAAAAAATGTGTTTGAACTTCTCAGCTTTTAACACCTTTTTTAGAAAGAGCATGCTCAGCTATTTAAAGACTGTTAGTAAATGTAGCTTGATTGCTAGGAAACCACTTACTGCATTAACATGATAAACAACATCCACAGGCTGCTTTTAGAGCCTAATCTGCAATTTTTATTATTTAATGTCTGTGTTAGCATACCGATCAGGGACTGATCTCATCCATTGTCAAAAAGAGAGTGAAGCTTAACTTATTCTTGGATGAGTGATCTCCAGGAGAAAAAAATATATGACTTTACAAGACAGCATTCTCTCAGCAGATAGCATTCTGTTATAAAAGGCTATTGTGCGATTGAATGCAGTAAATGAACTACAGGTACTGAACCTCTTGGCACGAGAAAATATGAAAGAGTCCAGTTTATAAACAAGATTACACACTGATAATTAAATACGTGCTTACGAATTGCACAATCACCTATATGAGCAAGAACTGAGAAAGGCCTGCAGAATGAAAACTGGTAGGGTCCTAATAGGTGGAGATTTATTTTTAAAGAAGAAATCCTCAAGGTTCGAGCTATGCAATAATATGCTTTCTCAGGAAGTTGGTGGCAAGTGCACAGAAAGTAGCAGCATCCTGCTGACAGGAGTTTCTTCTGCCTCCTTATCACCCTCTTATTTCAGATTAGTTGAACTACAGTTTATCTGAGACAATCTTCATCAGAGACTGAGACACTGAAGAGAAAACATTTTAACCAGGTCAGAGACTTCACAGCAAAAAAATCCTGCTGCTTTCTTGCTCTGTTTTCAGGTGTCATGCCGCAACCTTAGATTCAGTCATTACTTGCTCTATCTTGCTCTGAAGCTAGGCCATTGGTGTATACCACAGTAAATTGAAGCCTGAATGGATAGGAAATGTACACTTATTTATGTTGGTAGTTTATATTTCATATGTTAGAAAGGATTAGTCTTTTAATGTGGGAATTCACACCTTATGGGGAATAGTACAAGCCCTGGTAAACAAGTTTTGATAAGGAAGAGTCACACTGGTTATGTGTGATCAGGATGATTATTAACATTTCTGAACACAATTAAAGTTCAAAGTTCCTTATGAAATTAAGTCCTAATACCTTCTGTTTTCTTCACTGGCTCAGGCCTTCTTACCTCGTTCCCTTCAAACAGCTCTTTTCAAAGCAGCTTCTGATCTGGGTATGAGTCTTGCTTTGCATTGCATTTGCAGAGTGCGTCTTTCAGGCTTGATACACTAAGAAAATTATTTCTGCAAACCTGAAGCAAAACAACAGCAGAGCACTGGTTCAATTCTGTGCTCAGCTTCTCAGCAGTGCTCAGGGTCTGTGTCACATATTTTCTTTTGCATATGGCTTTATCAGAACATTTCCAAAGTTTTAAGAAAGCAGTTACACTACTAGTCCACAAATGTCAGCTTTGTTTCAGAGGCTGGTACTTTGAAAACATAATGCAGCAGCCTAGGTGGAAAACAGAAGGTTTCAAAACTAAGCATACCTTCTGTGACCTGAATATTTACATTGATTTCATGACTGGACCTTAATATATTTTTATAAACAGCTGTGTGTCCTTGAGATGTTTTAGGACTGCCAAGATAAGGGCTTCATTGCCCACATTACTCTTCAACAGCAAAAAAATTACAGGTTTTAGGTTTGATATGTAATGTTAGGTTTTATTTGGTAAGAAAATAAAAGCAGAACTAGCAGAGGTATGCAGGGGTCAGCCCACCATTCCTGTTGCTACTGTACGGTCCTTGGTAAGCAATCTAACACAGAAGTGGAGGGAGTGACAAGTAGCTCCTGCTTTCTCTGTACAAGGCAGAGACACAGCAATTTGTCAAAACTCACAATATAAGAGTGCCGAATCTGACACCACACTCAAATGGTCCTAGCTCAGAATGTAGCTACAAGACTCCTTCTTTCCATGAAAGGAAGAGCCACTAGGAAAGTGCTTTCCTCTGGCAATATCAAAGTCTTCTCAGAAACATGATCTGTGCCTTTATAGGCTGTATGCTTCAAAAGTAATCTAACTGAAACCTGAAAATCAGAAAGGCAATTTGCCCACCTGACTTGAAAAACCTATTTTGATCACTGCTTTCATTTAAACGCTTACAGCTAGTAAGTCAGTGTCAGTAACCACCAGCTGTTATTAGGAACCTGACATTGCTCATCTGCCCAGTACTCTTGTAGTGAAGGTCATTCTGCAGCTCAGAGTGCTGTGCAAGGAAGGAATAACAGTCTGCTCGTCCTCCTCCTTCCCTCTCTGTAGTAAAGTTTATCACAGCTGGAGACATAAACTAGTCATCTTAGATACCAGTTGTTTGCAGTAGAGCAGGCCAAGGGAAAGCAGTCTTCCTGATTCAGTGTTATTAAAAAAAAAAAACAACCAACCAACCAGACAAAAAACTCAAACATGGCTACCAAAGTCTATCAGAGCTAATTTGATCTAATTGTCAATTGCATCAGGATGGCACATTTCAAAATTGGTGATTAAATCAAAATCACTTGTCACATTTCACAGTTTGTTAATTCAAGACTTTGCAGTATGCCTACTCTTCAGCCTGGTGCCCTGAGATTCGTCTCTGCTCTGCATATAGAAAGTACAGCAAGCTATACCTTGACACCAGCAATCTTCTGTACATTTAATGTTGCATGAGCTGTCAAGCAGCCCAGATGAGTTTAGTTCATGGAGGACTGAATCTTGATACAATTATTTTAGTGGCAGTAGAAAGGTGGGTTAAGTGTTTAAGGAAAAGGGATAAGCCACTGAATAATTCAGTATGTCCCTCCTCAGAGGTACCCTAAGATTATGGGTTGCTGACACATATAACAGGTAGGAATGAATATAAAACAAGATCAATTTTTTTTTTTTTGGACTCAGATGTTTGTATAACCACTAAGGTCTTCTCTGCTGGCAGATAACATGTACACCTGCTGTGATTTTCAACATGTTCAAAAAGCCACGTTGCTCCAGACCTGTTCACAAAACAGGTGATGAACTGAGGTGTGTAGCCTGTAACATTTAAACTGTGGTTAAAGCAAGCAGCTTTCTCAGATCAAGTACATTACAAGTCTCATGGTTTATTTCTAGTCTTGACCTTGGAAGAGATCTCTTGAAATTCCTTGGTTGCATTTAAGAACAGTATGTAGATATCATGTAAAGGTAAATACCCTATCCTGTTCCTGCTGAGCAGCTAGATATGGAGGTAGCAGCTATCACTGGACATCTCTCTTCACTGCAGAGCAACACAACTGATTTCAGGGCCAACTACAGTTCCATAAAAGCTGCCTCCTTCCAGTTTTCACTTCCTATTACTTTTCTCCATGCCAAGGAGAATGTAGGGCTTTATATTATCTCCATCACTGCAGCAGCGCTGGGATTGCAGCAAAGGTTTGAAGTTTACCACCTTTCACTACATCTATTTTGAGTTCCATCCAAAAAAAGAGATTGTTGCTTGCATTTGTTTTTTTGCTGTCAAACAAATGACCATGAACTGTCCTTTAACTCTTGCCATAGGAGGCTGGCCAGAGGACAGCTCTGTAAGAGCAATCCTTGTTTTTGCCTAGAGCAAGAGGTTTTAGAGTTCAGAACTCAAGATGCTATTTTAAAAGCAAGAGAAAAGCTCCAGGACAGACAAGGCATTTGTATGAGGCAAAGTATCTTTCTTTTATCTTAAAAAAAAGCCGAACAACAAAATCTTCTGTGCTTTGCAGCAAAGCATGCAAGCTTCTCTCTTAGTGTGGACGTGTACAATCCTACAGACAGATCTGGAAAACTTTGGCTAAACTGATTTAATATGATAACTTATGATGAGAAAAGAGGACAGCCAATTCCACTGAATTTTAGTGCAGCTTCTGAGCAAGGGGAGTACATAAACAATACTATCTGGTTCTGAAAGACCATCCAGTGTTGAAAGTTGATACATCTACAACTAAAGCCCATCTGGACTACAGAGGTTTATTTTGGGCACCAGAAGAAATTGCTAAAGACTATATTCTACAAAAAGAACCAAGAATTACTCCACCTAAACTAGCCTATACATCAGCTTGTGCACCATGACTTCCTAGAAATTACCCAGAGAATTGTCCTGGGGGCTATAAGGACAGGTAAGAGACTACACTGGCTTTTCTCCTGGCAGCAGTCTTTCCATGTCAGGACCATATAAGCTCCAGTTTTTCAGAGCAAGGTTAGAAAAATTGCACCTTGAGAGAAGTGCAGACTATGGACTGGAGGGTAAGGACACCTATCCTTCTGATACCATTAGTTTTTATTTCTGTGTAGAGGCTTTCAAAGGGCCAGATTAAGCCAAAAAGCCTTGTGTACTGTGCACGATTTCAACTGAGGCAGAAGCAATACCTGTTTTCAGAAGTAGGAATTATCACCAGGAGATAAACACTGAAGAGAGCGTATCAGGGACAGGATCTAACAATAAATCTCTTATTCTAAGTCAAAGGGCTAGATCATGGTCTCCCCTTACGTACTGACCTCTAAAACAGCAAGGGCAGTCCATGCTCACTTTTTTCAGCTTGAATGTCTGAATTTGGATCTGACAATCATGCAGGACAGACCTTACAGCAGCTCAGGCAGTATTTCCTGCAGTTACAAAGTGATTTGAAGACCTCCCTTCCACTTCCACAAAGGAAACATATAAATTGGTGAGGGGGACCAAAATCAGCCACGGGCTTTTAAAGCTGCATCCTTTCACATTCACAACAGCATCCTGTCTGAACATGAGAAAAGCATGTGAGTACCTGCTTTTCCACAGACTTTCAGCTTTACTGCATAAAAGACATGGGTCAGTGAACTTACAGGTCAGCTCATCGTGTTCATACAACTCACTGTCCACCCAAGGGCCTTTGTTAGAACTGAAATAACATAGCTGAACACAAAAAAGGTGCAATATAAATGCAAAGTATGTATGTGGGGAGTGGGTGGTAAAGATGGGAGTAAAAGACACTTATCTAGAAATCCTTTTACAGACAAGATGCTGTTTCTTGGAATAACTATTTTGCTACTACAGTTTGCCTACCACAGCAGACTTCTAAGAACACTCGTAGAATAACATCTGTAGAAATTATTTTCTTTACGTTATTATTGTTGTTGTTGTTGTTACCATTGTTGTTATTATTACTATTAACCTTGGCAAAGGTTATTACAGCAAAGATTGCTCCTGGCCAAACTGCAAAGAAACATTATTCTTTCTCCTGCAAAGGTGAAAATGGTTTGTCTGTAGGACAAGGCAAAAAGGGCACTTCCACTCTCTAGAAGCCCAGTTCTGGCTTTGGAGAGCTAACTAAATTTTCATAATATGGTACTTCCCCACACAAAATGAAAAGAAGTCACTCTGGACAAGCAGCTGCCCCGAAACTAGGGAGCAAAATACCCTAATTGTTTTGTCTTTAAAATACTATGCAGGGAGATGAAGAGACGAATTAATTCCAGCCCTTTTGGTAATGAAACTTTTTTAATGAATAGTCAATTGCTTCAGAATAAACCTGTGAGACTACACCAAGTGCTTTTGTAGCACAGATCAACTCCCACAATTAGCACCAAGACTTCCAAGGATGACAGGATTTCAAAAGTTTCATACAGCATGTAACACTCTAGACTCACTGAGAAAGGGAGCCAAGTCTTGCAGTCATCTAACTGGTCCATGGCCAGGAAGACCAGTTTCCACTGCTGGCCTCTGCCAAAAGCAAACTCTATAAGGTTACATGCAGACTCATATACTTAACAGGCAAAATCAAGGTCTTGCATGCAAAATATAGTGCTGCAGTACTGCTGCAGCCAAGTATCAACTCTCAATGTGGAAATTTAAAGGGAGGCAAGGGTGAGGGGTTTTTTTTAATAAAACTGAAGCAAAAAAGATTTTACTCTCATATCCAACAATACAATCATAGCAGAGTGACTTGCCCAGCACTCAGGCACCGAAGAACTTGCACTTCAGTGTCTGCCAAGAATTCCTTAAAATTATGTGGAGGATGAGGGATGTCTGCTGCTGAGCCCTCCTCTTGTGCCCTGGATTCCTCTGGGTTTGGAAACCATGTGCCAGCCTTCAGCCTGCTCTTCTGTATACACTGAAAGCTGATAGTCCATCAGCTGATGTCCATTCCTCCAACCCATTCCTCCTCTGTGAATCATTAGGGTTTGCTCACCACCTTTCATGTTTATTTCATTGGTTTAGGGCTCCTACTCTGTTTTTTGTCTTTTGGCATGATCTTCAAATACCGTGAGTCTCATTCTAGCTTAGATGTAGCGTCTTCCTTCTTTTAGGCTCTCCCTCCCATGCTGTGCGCTCTGAGGAGCTGCATATACTCATGCTGGGGTCCCAATGACATGCTAATCCAGGTGCCACCAGCAAACATATGGCAGCAGTGTAGCCCTTCTCCTGTTGTTCATTCCGGCTGCTGCTCCCAGAACGACACATACCCATTCATGTTAGTCTTAACATTTCTATCACAACTCATGCAGATTTGTCTCTGTAGTGTTACAAATCCTACAGTGGTCTTCTGGGTGGGAAGAAAAAAGACATTTTACTTGCTTAAGGTTTTTAAGAGCCTGGTTTTGGCACTCTTCAAAATTTTTAAGCTTGACTGAAATCTGTGCCGTAATTCCCTGCTGTGTAAATAAAGACGATGATCAGTTTATCTTCTTCATCTATTCACTGTAAAAGCTTCGGAACACAGATTATCTTGATAGTGTGCGATAGGGTGCAGGGCACAAGATGGCACAGATTTTAGCATATATATCTCAGTGTTTCTGAGCTCTTGCAGGTAGGCAGGGACACCTTTGGGGTGGGGATACACAAACCACACAGGCCCAACAATTTTGTTTCTAGGCACTACTTCTACCATAATTAGATACATAAGCATCGGCAAACCATGATTATAGTTCCTGTGCAAATACAGCTTGCTGTACTAGTACTAGTATCTTTTCTTAAGTAGAGAAGCAGCAATCATCAGCTTATGCTTTTTTTTCTGCCACTTCTCACTGTACATTCAAAGCATTGATGCAATGTTTGCTTTTTTGACTTTCAAGCCTTGAAGTCTGCCTATAGGTTAATCTCCATGGTGGTTGTTACACTCACAAGCCATTTAGTCACAAGGAATCACTTAAGAGTACTTGATTGTTTTTCTCTTTGTCTACTAAAAAGCCATCATCAGGAACAATTTAGTACCACTACCAACAGAGGCTGGAGATGAACCACTGGATGTTGAGGTAATGCCAGGTTATATCTCTTTAGTCAGTAGGTCCCATTAAAGACAGTTTAGAGGCACTGGCACCCTGATCACCAGAGATGGATGACCATCTGCCCCTTGGTGATTTTCAGACACAGTTCAAGAGTAGAGGGGAAGGAGGAAGCAGAGAAAGGAACAATAAACAAAGGCAGAAAAGTACCAAAAAAGATGGTGTTTTCTTGTCAGACATGTAGGATATTAAAGCTTTCAATACTTCCTGTATTTCTTAATTTTTACTTCACTTAAAATATTTCAGAAATATTGCCCATTCCCTCTGCAATGCTCAGCTTTCATTTTAAAGTCTAGATATACAAAGTGGCATCAGTTTGATTATGTAGAGATGGATGTGGATACAGTAGGCATGAACCATCCCCACACAATAGTGCACAGGCCTGCAAAAGCCATTCTGAGTGCCTCCCTTGCAACGTTGACTCAGATGGTTACTCCAGGATAAGTATCTCAATAGAAGCTCCCAATACAGAAAGTGGCTATCATAATATTATATTGGTTTATGCTGTCAAAATACCACCACAGAAAAATTCAGAAATGTCAGAATCATAGTGCAGCCAGGATGGCTGTCAGGTGCAGAGGATAAGTACGCACTTAAACAGCAAGCTGAATACTTGCTGACCCATCATGCTGTTGAATACCTCTACTTTAATTTGAATAACATTTATAGCTCTGTATTAGGGATTTACCATAACACACCAATACAAGAACACTCCTTTTATTCAGCCAGAAGTAAATGCTGAGACTCTTACTCTTCTTTTTTTTTTTCTACTTAGAATTCAGAATTTGATTAGCATTTGCATGCAGGAGACTGTAGCTGTATTGAAGTTCTACAGCTTAGCACACTCTTAGTAAATCTTCTAGGAAGGGAGTCGAGCTTGTATCTGCACGAGAAAGTAGATACTAAAAACAAATGCTAAGAAACATTGATGAATAGTGCACAAAAGCATTGACAGGGATTGCTCATCCTTTTTTCAATATCTGAAAACATACCCAACATTAGGCTATGACAGTCAACTATTGGAAGATCTGAAAGGAAGCTATCTGAGTGGCCTTATACACACATAACATATTCAAAGTGTCTTTGTAAGGTACAGAGATTCTGTGTAGCTTTTTTACAGTTATTCAAAATTATAGCATTTTCTTCACGGACTTGTAAAGGTGCCTGCATTCTTCTTAACAAGAGAATTAAATGTGTTTGCAAAGTTATTATTCAAAGGCGGTTTCACATGCAAAGCTGAATTCACATACAACCTCATGTACAGATGTATCCAAAAGCCTCTCTGTTTATCTAATTATAACCATAATGTTGATGTGCTGACAATATTTGCATAGAAGAATCTGCAAAAATCATAGTTTATGAAGAAAACTCAGTCATGCTCTCCTATGTTCATGTCCTATGTCCTATGCTTCCATGTTGTTGTTGTCATAGAAATTTGTTTAATTTTGTCTATATTTCATTAAATCCACATTATCTAAGGGAAAATTCAGCTGGTCAAGTTAAGATTTTCTCATTCTAATTTGCAAGAACTCTTCCTTTCCTCAGCTTCAACTGTCATCATTGGTCTGTTTATTTAAGAGGTATAAAAGTAACATATAATACAATTGTTTTCAAGAAAAACAACTTCATTCTTTCACAGGTATTCCAGGATTGATTTCCCATGAATACTAAGGTGCCCTTATAATGCCTGGAACAATTCAAAATTACTACACAGACAACGGACGTTAGGTCCTGATATATTTTGTTTTTTCCAGCCATACCAGTACAGAATTATGGGTTGCTAGTTTAGTATATTTAGTTGGGTTTTTTTCTGTGGTGAAGTGATCCAATAGTGCAGCTGTAACAGAGCAGGTTCTTCCATGCATTTGCTACACATTGACAAGCTCATTGAAAAAAAAATAAAGAGTTGCTTTTTAATAATATTTTTCATTACTGCCTACTCTGCCAGTATCTTTGGATACCTGTTACTAGGGAGAACCAGATTCACACCGTTATGCAGGAATCATCCACAGAATCCGACAAGGCGCTTGCATAGTTTGAGTTTCCTGAGATGCATTTTTCAATAATCGTTCCATTTGATCAAATTAATCTCAAGCTTTCTTTACATCAATCAGTGGAATATTTGACTTACTTGATCTTTCTCAATAACTACGCACACAAGGAGTACAGTGTGCTTCTGCTAGGTCCATATCAACCTTCAAAATTTTTTTTGTCAGAAATGCATCCCTCCTGTAATACCATTTTTAGATATCAGAACAGAGAAAAACGGAATCATAAACATCTAAATCAATGCTACCTTTCTTTGACAAGATGTTCCCAGGTAACTTGGCTTTAATGGCAAAAGATCCATCAGAATTGTGTTAAATGATTAAAAACACATCCTATGCTGTTTAGCACTGGGCTATCTCAATATTCACTACCTACACATTCGAGTATTTTCACCATGTTTTGATTAGACATTGTACCTGCACCTGCCCTCAGGTGTAGACAGGAAAGCAACATCATGCAGTGTAAGCACAACACACACAAATTTTTTCTATTCCCTCTAGCTCAAGTATTCACCCTGAGCTATTATCAAGGTCTCATTTTTCTCCTTCTAGTGCTTTTATTAAAGTGGTCACTTGTTTTTTCAAGGAGGATTATAGAAAGGGATAAGCCTTAAAATATCTTATGGACAAGAGTTTGTTTATCAGATACAGCTTTCTCTTTTGTGGAAAATCTCTGGAACATCTTAAAGCATCTTTGAGCAGAGACGGTAAAAGATACCAGATGCAAAACTCTGATGCCATCTTACTATCCAATATTTTTGGCACTGATTTGTGTAATCCACTTTATGGCTATTTTAGAATACATGTAAAAAAAGAAACCAAGTCTTCTCATTATACTTTGCCTTCCTGAAGATTATTTAATAAGCCTAGACTTTCTATTAATTTTTAGGAACCTAAGTGACATTCACTGGCTTCATACTTGACCTGCATCATTGTAAAATTTGGTGGTTGTATTAATTCCCCGAGAAGTGATGCGTTCTTGTCTTGCTACAGAAATTATTTCATTAGTAAGCAAAGGCCTAGCCAAAGGGATAAACACTGCACAAGTAATCATTGGCAATTCCAGCTACCTGGAATTCTCATCTCTTAGATCAGAAGACAGAATACACCCTTGTGCCAAAATCCAGCTCTAATATTCATGCTTCATTCCAGCACAAGCTATGCCTTAAGGCTAAAATATACCTGTGTGCAAAGACTCAGCACAAGGTTCACAAGCCACTTACATCTTCAAAGCATCTTGAGAAAAGCCCTGGCCTTCTGGAGTCTTTCTCTGCAGAGACGAGTATGGCACTGAACAACATAACAAAATAAGGGTCTGGAATTTTCTTTGATAATTTCCCTTCTCTTTTCCATCCTCCCATTAAATGCACAGCATTTTCCTTTAAAATAAACTTCGCTTTGGCAAACAGCTTGGGGATCACTCAAAATTGTGTTGTCGCAATAGGATGTGTATTCTACTGAACAATTGTGTCTAAAAATCACATTTCTTTATTATAGCAGCAGGATGTAGTGGGGAAATAACAGAACACTTATTGGCAGAACAGTATTTGACTCCTCAGTAACAGATTTTGGCTAATGCTCCTGGACTTGAAGATCTTGTGTTGTTTGACCATGTGAATACATCAGCACATAGATTCCTCTATTCTCCACCGTGCCAAAACTCATTCACTCTTCCCAAACTATCTCCTCCCCAACATTAGAATTCCTTTTTTTTCTGAGCTTTCTAACTTCTCCTAACTCACACCCCTCCCATTCGTTTTTCTACCATTCAAGGTAAACCCTACAGACAGTCAGCTACTCACAATCTTCTTGCCTTTTCCCATCTCTCTTACCTAGGTATGTTATTCCTCCCGCACAAATTCCAGTTTCACCGCTAATTCCTCCACTCATCAGCATATCAGCTTTTTTTCACTCCCTTCACCTTCCTCCCACTCCTTCATGTCAGCATGTGGTCCCCAGACCAAGGATACCATCCACTATTTACAGCTGTCACCCTCAGCTTCTCTTGACCCTTCTGCAACATACTCTGAGGCTGTGCATGCAGCACCAAAAGAAAAAAAAAATTGTCACACGCACAATGGCACATGACCTCATTCCCAGGGGAGATATGTTGTAAAAGATAGAACAATGTATGAAGAATATTCAGACTGTTTTAGAAACCTTCCTACTGGGATCCAGAAGTTATCTCAAGTTAAACCTGTAGAGACACTCAAGAGCATTTTTTAATCAATGCATACATGACAAACTGTTTGCCACAGAGTTGTAGGTGGGCTAGACCCCACTGAAATAAGAAGAGAAATAATCCACTAAACCCACAGTTTCAAATTTCTTTCGGTTAGTATTCCATTACTTCAAAAGCCAACAAATCATGCTCATGTCTTTGTCAAACACCATCCCATAAATGCACCAGCATAACTACTTGAACAAAAATATTTATGTGAACTTCAAAAGAGTTTGCTGACTCTCACTCACTGGTTACAATTTTCTCTTCTGTTGAAAGCAGAGTTTAGTTTTGCAGATCTCCCCACAATCCAGATGTAGACATTTCTGAGATGCTGATATCCGATTTACAAACGAGCAAATGGTCCATTCACTTCTTTGATGTGGAATTCAATACTTTATCAGTGTCCACAGGGTCAGCCTGCAATGTTTGGCATGAAAGTGTTAGTCTACTGAAGTGTTAGTCTACTGAAACTAGTGCCATTAAAATCAACTAATTACCTCCCTGCACCTTGCCTGTCTTCTAGGACAGAGTTCCATTGGCCAGAAAAGATCTCATTTAGATTTTGATCTTACTCTGTCTGAAATTAAAAAGTGCTCTGCATAGACACAGATCTGGAAATGAGTACTGCCCAATGGGCTGCAAATTGAAAAAAAGAAATGCAAGCCCAAGATAACTATCTATGTTAGTGCATTTGTCTCATGAGGACCTATAGAGCCAGACAGAGCAGGAAGCATGAGACCCAGCATCTAGTTTAATATTTGCATTACAGGCTAGAAAAAAATGAAAGGACATGCACAGCTGATACTAGCATTCATCACATCTCTCATCTCAGTGAGAGGGAAGGAAATAATGGACGGTGAAATAGAAGATAGAAGTTGCAGTAGTAAGTACAGTGAGATCTTCAAAAAAATGCATGTTAAGAAACACAAGTTGGATAGAAAGTACCACAAAATCTTTCATGGTAACCCCCTGAGGCTGACCATAGTGGCTTAAGCATGGGTTTGTTGCCAGATAGAATGGAAAACAGATACTGTGCAACCTAGAGACGTGTTGCCTCTTACCACAGCATTTCCGCAGCGCTAGAACACAATTCTTCTCAATGTCAGTTCACAACTAGATCTTCCAGCTGCCAGGAGAGAGCGCTAACAGGTCTGGTCTACTAGCGGTGAGGGAGAAGTTACTCTCAACATTTCCTTTTGTAACTAACGTGGTGTGTTACAAAAAAAAGTTGTGACACTGGGAAAAGAGCCTAGGACAAACACGTTGGTCCCTCATTTGGTGTGCAGGCTGTTAGGCCATCCAGCAAAACCAAGTCCAACAGAAACAGACTTAAATACCCATGCATATCATGTCCTATTTGTTGTTTCTGTGCAGCTCCAAGCTGGGTATGCACCATCACTCATCAATAACCTATGCCAGGACAGGGAGCACAGGCACCAGGCTCCTGATCCCAGACTGCAGCACCTCAAATTGGTGCCAAGGTCCCTGGGACCCCAGTAGAGGAGTTCAGCTTCTGGTTGTCTCAGTGACACAGATGTTCAAAGTGGGAGAGCAATGAAGCACATTCAGAACCTAGCTGACCTCCACTGTGGGGATGAGATGAAAAAACCTCAATCTTTTGACTCCTTTAAGTATGCACCAAGGAAAAAAATGAACAAAAAGGCATCGGAGGAAACAATCCCTCATAATGCTGACTAATTTAACTGAAAGTAGTATCTATTTTGAACCCACTAGGTAGCATGTCATTCCAGACCCTTTATATCTGAGCAGGATTCCTCCACAGCAGGTGACACGCTCCTTTGGAACTAACTGAAAAAGCAGGATGTTTTTTCCCTTTGGAAAAGCCCACTTGCATTCCTGTAAGCCTTCCTCAAGTACCTCAAGAGCCCTCAAGATCACTCTGACTGAAGGAACAAAAGGAACGTTCATGGTTTACAACAATCCTTTTCCTTGAGAGTGGGAGAAAACATCAGATGTGGCTTCAGCTTTCAATGCATTATTAATACAAACCACTTGGCAGCGTTTGTTTCTGTGAGATAAATTTGATCTGTGAACACAAAAGAAAGAGAAAGAAGACAGCTGGTCAGACTGGTCACAGGAATACCTGCTGAGCCCAATCAAAAGCCAATATTTTTGCAAAGGGACCCATGATATGTTGACGTAAAACAAAACATAAAGAGCAGTAAATACTTGAAAAAAAAAGTATTCCGTTACCAGTCCCAAAGAACAATTGTAATGCAAACTACAGCAGCAGTTCAGCAACAATGCAGACTAATTAAAGATATTAAAGCATGTAAACCACCTTCTTATCAAATAAAGGAGCACTAAAGGAGCTCCTAAGGCATTTACTGTGCCACTGGCTTTCCTGCAGGGCTTTTCAATCTGTGAATGCCTAAAGGCTTCCCAGGGAAGCTGGACGCCTTGCACAGGAGGATTGATCCTTCCACTAACAGGCATTCTTTACCTAGGTACTTTATGTGGACTATATGAATGAAACTTCCAGACTGGGATATACACACACACACACACACACACACACCCCCACACACACCCCCCCAAAAAAAAAAAGGAGAAAAGTGGGATGTCTCTGGCTTGGTGCCTCAAGTCACTAAAACAGAGAATGACCACTCGTGCAAAAAGGATGTAGTCACAGGTCTATAATCTGCATAGTGCCATAGCTCCATTAATCTGCTGGGGGCTGGAGGCAAGAGAGAGATCTGTGATGTGGCATGCAACAGTAGACAGGTAGAACAGTAGAATGAACCAGATGAGGTCATACAAAGCTCTTGTATTCAAAACGTATGTTTTTTATATCAAAAAGATCCCTGTGACAGCTCAGGACTTACCTACTCCCAGACTCCAGCAGAATGATTTGGTGTGGGGACATGGCCTAAAGGTGAAAACTGAGGTGCAAAAAAATGCTCAATGCAGCCAGCCGAATTAAGCAGGCAACACAGGGGTTCTTTTGGGCCTTTTGAGAGTGCCTCACTACCAAAACCAACAATGAAAAAAGTTAACCAGCCTTTTTGTGGCATTTAGAGTGGGTTTGTCACACAAGGACTGTAGAAGTACATCAACTCAGAGTATAAATTAAGATCATTACCACTTCATCCTTTATGAGGAATTGCATTCACTCATGTACAGTTGTCCTTCAATCACAGTAAATTATTCCTCCCCTGAGTAAGGGAAAGCTGCTGCAACCTAGTAATGTCACACTTGGATGTGAGTTTGCACAACAGTATAACATGTTTTAATTCAACATTTCATCTTCATACCCTCAGCTGATTTGCCTGAGTTTTCTTGAAAAGCAATTACTTTAGGGAGTGAATTGGTCAATGCAGTAGCCTGCTTTACCAGATAAAACAGGTGATGCCCACATCTGAGCAGGAAAGAAAGATGGTGGTTACTAGAAGAAGTGGGTCACAGAGTTTGGAAGCGGGCATGCAGCTTTCCTTCAGCCTCATGAAGAGACCCCACGAAAAGATATGAATGCCTTGGGCTCTGCTATCTCTTGGCAGAGCACCCTGTCTGTCTCCAGGCAGGCTCACGGAGCAGTAGTGCTGGTGCAGTGATAAGGGATTCTGTTTGGCTCTCTAGGTCAAGGCAAACTGTGTGAGGGCAGCCTGAATATCTTCAAAGTCAGAGGAGATCTATGGCGCTTTGCAGCATGCTTTTGCAAAAACATCTCCATGACTTTACGGCCAAGTAGGGAGGGAAGAAATTACTCTAAAAACAGTAAACTAGGACTTAGCCTGTATTTTCCTTTCCCTTGCAGAGGCAGGAAAACCAAATCAGGCTACTCTATAGTGAGCATATTTTCTTGTAGCTGCAACTAAACTTATGTCACTCAGCTTATATCATTGGTGATTTCTTTTATCCTTTGCTTTCCCCCTTCCCTCCTCAGACTTCTGGGAGAAAGCATCACTCTGATATATCATCCTACTCACACAAAGCTTATGTAAGCAACACTTACATAATCACCAAATAACCTATTCATCCCTAATAGACCTAAGTCTTTCTTTAACCAAGTCTATAATTCCTCCATCCTGTCTTTCTCGTTAAGCAGGCCAGACTTACCTGATAATGTTAAGAACCACTGTGACTAATTAATTATTGTACCTTATCAATCTTTAAAGAAAGACTTCAAAAATCACTGAAGATTTCACTTTGAAACCATATTGTCAAGCAAGAGAGAAAAAAAATCAAGATGCAAAAGAACTGAAACAAGAGAACTTCTCATTTAGTACAGAAAGTTCACTCAGCCCAAGAAATGTCATCCAGTATCATATTTGCAGCTTCACATAATTTATAGGGTTTTGCTCCCAAAGAATCTTGCTTTGTTATTTGTGGTTTGCCATGTCCTACCCTACCAAGCATACATAAATAATTATATAAACACTCTGAACAGAAAGCAAGCTCATTAAGAACAACTGGCAGAGCTTCTTTCTCTCTGAAAGGCAGCATCCTTTTCTACATCTTTCCAAATCTTTCCCAGTTCCATATGGGTTTTTTTTCCACCTCCCTCTTTTGGTTTAGGAAGCATGCCATGTGCTTTGATCCTCAGTCCAAACCCCCCTTTATTATTTGGGTTATTAAGAGCAACCAGACCCTAAACGGGATAAAAATAACCAATGCATTTGGACATGACTTTCTTTTCAAACTAGTGTAATTTACTAACACATTGACTACATGCAAAAGTTGCATTCGCCCAATCATACTAAAGAAAGACAACCCATTCCTTGCGTTGTAATGGTGAAAACGCCCATTTATGCCTGTCTCTCTCTCAAGGATTAAGCAAATGCAGAGACTGTTATGAACTAGGGTTCTAGCTATGCTTATGTCAAGGGTTAGGGCTGGACCAGACACTAAACACTGACAACTTACTGATGTTTACTGAAGAATTCCAACCAGACGGTATCTTACAAAAGAAGAAGTTGAAGGAAACAAACTGTCCCTTAACTGATTTCCACAGGACTCCATCCAGATCATGGTTTGGGTTGACACATATGTCCTACAGAACATACTCAGAGCCATTCAAGATGCTTAAAATAAATGCTATAGCCTTTAACAGATGTTACAGTATTTGCGCTACCTTTTCCATGGCATAATTAGCCATACAATAGGTTCTCTTTTATCAGCTATCTTTTGTTGGCTTGGAGGAGCATTGCTTTTTTAGATACTATGGAAAATTAAAAGTAATTTATCTCCTATATGGAATAAAGCAGGTGGACCTAAAGGAAGAATGTAAAAAAACCTAACAGTTTGCTTATTTGTCATATGTACTTATCTGTAATTCCATTTGGTTTATGCTGATATTATTTTCTTTTGTATATGCAATAATTCCTATGGAACATGCATTACCTTCTATACAGAGAAATCCTGTACAGTTTTTTGTGGAATTTAATTGAAAAGATACTACTTAAAGTATACATTTACACCTGACTATAAGAGGAAACACTTTGTCTTAATTACCTCCTATTCTTTTCCCATCATTCTTAAGGTGAGATTTGACCCTTGTTATTTTTTCGTATTTTTGAAATGCTAAAGCCAGTTTTTAGAACCTCAAGAGTTCTTCCTGCTGGAACACCACACTGCACACTTAGGATGTTTCTGCTGACTGCTACAGGAAGCTTCTGTGTGCAAAATGAAACAATGTCCCTTTTCCAAGCATACTGGAACTGCACAAATCAACACACTGTGTTGATATCATCAGATTTGTTTCACACCTTTAGTTTGCTCTTTGCAACTAGAAGGTGAACAAATGCCACACTCTCAGCAAGAATAATAGCACTTCTTCCTGATACATTCATTGGTTTATTAAACGTTTGAGAAAAGAGCTGATGTATTTCACTGTAGAGGCACTCCTCTTACTATACTAGTTGGCTGCATGAGTTTACAAGATTTTTTTTGTGCAAACATTTAGCAACCCTGTTTTTCTACAGAATAGGTTACTTTCTATGATTAAGCCTGTGTGTACCACCCTCTTCTTTGTCCGGCTGCTAAGGCTAGCTAATAAAGCTCAGAAATGCTCAGAAATGAGGTAAGTCACCCCTGGCTCTACGCTCCCAAACCCTCTATGGGAGAAGGGGCAGCAGTATGTGGCACAGCTGCTGTTTTCATTTCCAGGGCCTCTATTAAAGACAGAAAATGGTGTCTCTCAGACCAGAGGAAATGGCTGTCCAGTAAATACATGCTGAAAAACAACATACTGTGAGAGGCTGATAGCATGATAGCAATGAACACAATACACACTGCAATAGTAGCAGCATAACAGGATGGTCAGGACTCCCCCTGAGCTTCCACAGGCTGAGGAAGGAGAGCAGCTATCAGGGGGACTGAAAGATGAACTCTAAGCTGGGAGAGAGTCCACACATTCCCAAAGACATAGTAAATTACCTTGCAGTCTGTAAAACTAGATTTAGTGATTTTCAGCAAGCTCTGTCAGGGCAGGAAACAAAATGCTTGGCCCCTGAAGCAGCCGCAACAGGAGTCCGGCATTAATAGCCTTAGTTCTCCTCCTTTCCTCAGGGAACATCAATTTGCTGCTGGCTGTGACTATCTTCTCAGCTCTGTGCAGATGACCAACAGCTTGCCTGGGAACATAGCCCAGATTTTGAGCAGTGTAGCTGTCATGTAGGCAGATACTGTCCTCCTGTGCAAAGACCAAAAGACAGGTCCCAGAGGGAGCATTGCCAGGATTGCTTCAGGCCTTTCAATAATGGAGCTCAGCAGGACCCATGGCCACTGCCAGCAAACACTAAAAGTCTGCTCACCACTAGTGATGTCCCTCAGGGCATCAGCATGCCTCCAAGGCGGATCTCAAGAGGAGCCAGTATGGCTGAGTTAGTGCTGATTAGGGAATAGAAATCCTTTGAAGAACTAGCCAAATGACTAGCCTTATCCTCCATACAGCATCTCTCAAAGCACATCAAGTTAAGCCCTCGGGATATTTGTACTAAACCTGGAAGAAGGCCTTTTATCACCTCCAGCTGAGCAGGAGCCATTTCTTCTTCCCAGATAAGTGATGGTCACAATGACCCAGGCATGATCACTTCTGAGCTGGATTACTGTAATTCATTCTATCTAAAGCCTGATGCAGGGTGTGTCAAATTTCTCTGTTTCTCAGGCTGTGATGAGTAAATGAAGCCCCTACTCAGTCTTATCCACTAAATCCCACTAATTTTCAGAAGACAGCTTACAGCTTTTCTCTTCGTACTCCACACAGCTAAAGTGTGGACTGTACAATTTGTTAATAGTCAACATGCCCAAGAAACTGGTTTTCAGCCCACTACCTGCCAAGAGATTTACCTGGGGCAATGCAGCTCCATGCAGCCACCTGACAGCCAAGCTCAAGAGATGCTCAAATGAGAGGACCCAGGTCTAGCACAAGGCACTACAAAAAATGCAGTTAAATGCAGGGTCTCACAATTTTTAGTATTGTTTTTTAGAAATTTGGAAAAGAAAACTTCTCTGCTCTGGTGGTGCTGGGGATATTTTGTATAGATGAGCATCATCTTATCCTCAGAGATTTCATGGCCTTCTCCAAAGTTTGCATGGATTTGCCCACACAACAGGAGACACCTCTGAACTTGGCAAGGGAATTATTTTGCACTAGTGACACAAGGCAGATTCTTTTAAGAGAGCACACCTCGCTTTTTGAATCTCCAGGGAAGATTTTCACAGGTAGGAATGTAGCAGTTTGAAGTGGGGCCACAGCTCTTCTCCCACATAACACCGTACTAGTTGATGGGTGCTCTGATCTGCAAGGCAAGGGCACTCAGTGTCCGACAGACCCGCCCCATGTATAGTCCCGAGCCATTGGCCTGATGTAATATGTTTGCTGACTTCTGGGAGACAAGCCCCAGGATCTCCATTAACTGTGCAGTTTATAATCAAGTCAGAAGTTTATCCATACAAGCCATATCACTTGGCCACTGTGCCTGGAGGACATCTTGCTTGCAAGTATCAAACACTGCGTTACGAGCTCATGAGGCACAGTAATAAGTCAGCTGAGAACACCACCTTTAAAGGTTTTGTGGATGGTTTCCAAGCAGATAACCAATCTCTCTCCAAGCCCAGAAGACCTGTTTGGTTTCAAACCTCATCTTCTGTTAGAGATGAAATTAAGAAGTTGCAAAAACATCTCTTATGGTTCTTATAAAAGGTACCACTTATGTAGCAAGGACTTAGGGTAGCACTTCCAACAGTATAATGCTTGCTACCTGAATGTAATACCTTCCATAATTTCTTTTCGTTCTTTAAATTTACATGTGCACTTTCTCCTGTTGCCTTTAAAACTCCCAGTTATGTAGGTAACCTATGGCCTTTTCAGGTTTTCCTCTTCCTTTTCTCTCCTCATTTCAACTGATTTAGACATCTGCCCTGTGAATGTTCTTTGCGCATTTCAGAAGCAAGGTAAAAACCCTGCAGCAAGTCAACAGCAGATACTAAATGGAGATACTTGCTTCACACCATAATGATTGGAGACTAGCAAGCAGCAAAGCTTTTTCCTGTACCAAAGCCCTTACTTGGTCTATGTTGGGGGGAACCTCGGTGGAAGGGCCTGAACTAAGGGGTACAATACCATGTGATTGTGAAGACTGGAATTATACTGATTTGGGGGAAAGAGAGGGAACAGAGAAGATTATGATTATGAGATTGTGTAAGTCATTAGAGGGTGTTATAAGAAGATAATTGTGTTGCTGTGTTCCAAAAAGAAAGCCAAGTGTGAAATGCAGTACAGATACCACTTCACCACATCTATTGAAGTTTACTATCAGTAATTAATATGAATAATTTTAATCCTTCATCTTAATTAAAGAGAAATTAAATAAAGACCTTCAGGTACATCTCATCTTGTACAGTCACGAATATCCGACAAACAATAGAGAATTTTGACAAATTGTCTGCCTAACAAATGAATTTATATAAACTAGAAGCAAAGCAGATCCTGCTAGATGTAGCTGAATTGTAGTTCCTCCACAAGGACATTCAAACCTCAGATATGTAGTTATTCCATTCCCTAAGGAAATTAAAACCATTTACAGTCAACCAGTGCTATTACTTACACAGTTAGCAAACAACTTAATAGGCTATAGCTTGAAGAGAATGAACAACCCAGATCCCTGAAGAGCTTATGTTCAAGTTGCTGGCACACAGAAGAGGGTGTGCCACTGGATGTTCCCTGTTTTGTTTTTTTTTTTTTAATCTATGCTGTCATAAACTATTTGGCACAGATAAGCCAGCACAACACCGTGACAGCACCTTCACCCAGCTGCAGGGAGACACCCTTCAGTAAGTGGTAACACCACCTCTCTTCCTTTCCAGAAGTAAAAAACTTAATAATAACAAAGGCCATTCCTAGATTTCTGTTTACTGTCTGTATTTCTATCTCTTGCTGAAATCAGAAATGATCTTTCCCATGGAGAATCAAAACCCTCTAAACAGGCTACAATTCTTAACAATGTGGTTGTTACTACTGTTACCGTTATTGTGAAGCAAAGATGCCTCACCAGTCAGCTGCGCTTTAAATCCTTGGGCTGAAGAGGTCTTGAGAGGCTGGTGGTCTCAGTGGTATAAATTAGCGGTGTGAGGATCCCGACTGCTTGAAGTGCTGGAAACACCGCTTCTTGTTGCAGTGTTAGAGAAAGTAAATCTAAAGACCAAAGTACACACTGAGTAGCATCTCCTATCAATTGTGACCTTGAAGTCTGTCTAACTCAGACCCAGAAAAATTGCTGACTCCAAAATTCCTTGAATCCTTAAGGTCTGTAGGTAGAGAACAATTTCCCTAAAAATACATGGAGTGAGTAGGGTTCATCAATCATTCTCAACAGCATTGTCGGCTGCTTTTTTGGGTATCCATTGAAGACATCTAGCAGAAAAAGTTGTATAGTGTAGGCACTGAGCCATGCTCTGGTTGAGAAAAAGTGCTAGGACATGAGGCAAGTGCAAACATCATGATTTGATCAGCACTAATTTAAACCATATTTAATTTGTTCCAGAGAAGTACTTAATTACGGAATTATTGTTCCCTGTATGTTAAAATTATATTTTAAGCTAGCTATGTAATATAAACTTTACAAAATGGAAACTGAATAACTACATTTTGGCTCACTTGAACTTTAACTATTGTCTGTGACTGCTTTAACAGTCTGACCATCACAAAATAGATTGTGTATTACAGCGAAAAGCCCCAGATACAGATTTGAAAATACAGGATGTCTTTTCAAAATATTTGAATAAACTTATTTACTTATTCTCTTCTCAAGCACACTAGCCTGTTGCTCTGTAGGTACACTTAAGCAGAAAAGTCCCAGATGCAGCTGTGGTTTCCCTGGCATACCTAGAAGGTTTTCAGGAGGACAGTAGAAAAGCAGGATAAATTCCATCCTGTTTTACTCCTTCTCCATCCAGATTGCTGCTACAGTTGTCCTGAGATCCTGACAAAGGTGAGAAAAGCCCTAATGCTTTTACAGTTTCAGTAGCATCATTTGCCAGCTCTCTACCATCCAGGTACACTCTGGTTCAAGGATTCCCTGTCCTGTCCCTGTCAAAATAGCTGGGTCACAAAAGAAAGCACAAAAAAGTTCTGAGAAATTGACCCAGAAGGGTCTGTTTGATGAACAGTAGGATAAAAAAATACCTAAGGAAGATAGGTCTAATGGCCTCTCTCAGCATTGTTCTTTTCCACCACAATTTTACATAATTTTTCCAGAAGTTAATAATGTATAGCTCCTAATGTTCAAGACTTGCAGTGCATCATCTGAGAAGCTGAAAATTTTATAGGCAAATGAGGAGAATAAAGGTATTTTCATAATAAATTCTTAGTCAATTCTCTACAACTATGGCTAATACCAGACCTGAAGAATCTGTGGTGCATTTAATTAACTTAGAATATTGCAGTAAAAGGATTCTGTAATTTATACCTGAAAAAAAAATGGTGAATGTTGTAACAAAGCGTAAGGTATTTGTTTTATGCTGGTTTTAGACTGTTCTTGGCTCTCTCTGTTCTCTGAGGGCTATTTGGATACAAGGTCCTCATAGGTCACAAGCAGTTGTTAAGTATGAAAGCAATGGCTGCTTTCCTGATTGTGGAGTCTCCTCTCACCTTAGATCAAGGAAGTCTGGGATCTGGTCTGAGAAGCCAGGAGAGAATAGTCTGAAGTCACATGTTGATACTGTTATTTTACAGCTTTCCACTATCAGAAGCACACAGGGTCTATCTTACATAACCGAATACATAAGCCACATTTTTCCTACAGTCCTAAAATTGATGTATGACACTAGCATAGGTGCCTTACAGGTTTACATTTGACACCTGCTTGTCATAGAGTTTCCAGTGCCACTCCAGCTACCTCTGCTACAAAACACAGAGGTAGCCTTTGGTTTTTTGTTCTGCTACCACCTCATAAGTGGTCCTCAAAAAATAAGAACGTTTGACATAGCAATTTGAGATAAAGTCTGCAGCACGTTGCATATAACATCTGTCTCAAAATCCTCAAGAAAACAGTCATAAATAGTGCATCTAAATGATGTTTTGTTTACAAGTGATGATGGTGATGGTTGATGTGAGATATGGTGACAATGGTTAATGTGAGATATGTGGAGTTTGAGCCAAGGAAAAGAGATTTTCTGAAAGTTCTGCCCTCGAAAGAAAACCTGTGAAGTCAACTCAGCTGATTTTTTTATTTGAGATTGTCAATATTAGACGAAGTATTAGACATTTACTGTAATGATGAATGTCTTGAGACTATGGGTTAAATAACATTTTTTAAATCTTGGCTTCTGCTTCCCTTTGAGATATTAGAGGCTATTAAGGTACATTACAATTGCTTGCCTAATTTTGTAATCTATAATGAACAGGTTTCTGGAATTGCACGAGACAATACCCACAGCAGAGAATGGATAAAGAGTGTGCTCACCTGTGTTCTCTGTTTTGGAGAAGAGTTGTTCCTTCAAAAAACTGACAGAAAACTCCTTCAAGAAGAATGCATATAGTTGAGTAATTAGTTCAGTTTGGTGGTCCCAAGATGTCTTGTTCTCTATGGGTTGTCTACAAAGGAAACCAGGATTTGAACTATCCGAGATTGCAGTTTGAATCCCAAGGAAAAAGAAGAATGGAGGCAATCTGTAATTTGAACTGCTTCATTGCAAACAAAATAACTTTATGATTTTTAATAATGTATTTGGTAATTTTAGCCAAAGTTCTTTTTGATCTAAGTTCTCACACAAAAGATAGGGACTCTAGTTATAAAGTTTGCAAAAACACCTTGCAGGGAAGGGGATTCAGACCCTGCAATCACTCAGACTAGAGTCCCATCAGACAGCAAAAGACTCCTCCAGATAAGAAGCACAGCTCATTCCTTAGTAGAGCAATTAGACATCTATCCCCTCATCCCTGCCTCGAGGGTCTCCAGTTTACTCACTCCAAAAAGTAAGATCCTGTGGCATCACTTAAGTCAGTCCCTGGGCCTAAGGACCAAATTTTTCCTCCTCTGTTGTCCCCTAAATTGCTCCTTAGCTCCTGGGCTGGTTCCAGCCTTCCTTGCTGAGCTGAGATTTTGACTCCAACACAGCCTTTGAACACACCAGGGGAGAGGAGTACTTCTGGTCATGAGACATTTGGGGAACAGGAAAGCACCCTTTCAGAAAGGGGAAATAAACTATCTTGAAACAGTAGCCTGAGCGAAAAGAAAGGCAAAGTCACTAACCATCTGGGATCACAGAATCACAGAATCATGGCGTCATGGATTCATAGAATGTTAGGGGTTGGAAGGGACCTCTTGAGCTCATCTAGTCCAACTCTGCTGCCAAATCAGGAACACCTACAGTAGGTCACAGAGGAACGTGTCCAGGTGGGTTTTGAAAGTCTTCAGAGAAGGAGACTCCACAAATTCTCTGGGTGGCCTGTTCCAGTGCTCTGTCACCCTCACAGTAAAGAACTTTAGAATGGTTAAAGTTGGAAGGAACCTTGAAGACCATCTAGTTCCAACCCCCGTGCTGTGGGCAGGGACAAGTCTCTCCCACTAGCCCAGGTTGCTCAAAGCCCCATCCAACCTGGCCTTGAACATTTGCAGGGATGAGGCATCAACAGCCTCTCTAGGCAACCTGTTCCAGTGCTTCACCACTCTCATGGTGAAGAATTTCTTCCTTATATCTAATCTAAACCTACCCTCTTCCAGTTTCAGGCCATTGTCCCTTGTCCTATCACTACAGGGCCTTGTAAAAAGCCAGTTTTCCAGGTAGATGACATCATTTGCATTTCCCTTACCCACTGACACTGTAACACCATTGTAGAAGGCCACCAAGTTTGTCAGACACAATGAAGATCTCTGCAGCAGCATTCTTAAAAAACTGCCATGTGTACACAAATTAGCTTTTAGCACATAATGAACCATTTACTGTACATGAGTGGGAGGACTCTCAGTCCATGGATTTTTGATCCAGAACATACCCTGCTTGTCATGCCCTGGGCATTTCTTTCTGTAAAAAAAAAAATCTTCCAGGCACGTTTGTTCAAAATGACACAGCAGGCATGTCTCTGAGCTTACATAGAAACAAAACAAACAGGCTTATTTTGAGAGACATCGTGTTTTCTAGCCCTTGATCCTTTCCCTGTAGGAAAGAGGAGCATGATAAAATAAAAATTACCTCAATATTAAATGAATCTATCAGGGTACCTAAAAGCAATATTCAGAAGGTTATTGTTACAGTTAATTACAGTGAAGGAGGTAACCTCTCTTTTTTCTTTTTGCCACTACTATGCAGTCTAGTCATCCATCTGCAAACCCGAATATATAAAAGATTTTTAAGTACCATATTAAAAGGCAGAAACTCTTCACAAGGGCATGCTGACTGACAAAACCAAATGGTAGAGTTCCTTCACCCTTGAAAGGGGTGATGTACAATGCTATCTTATGCAGTAGAATCATCTAGAAATGGAAGCTACAGACAGAGCAGGAATTTAAGTAGCTTAGTATTAAGAAAAAGAAGGAAGAAATAACTGTAAAACAGAGAATGAACATGGAGAAGAAGTGACACTTGAGAAGTGCTAGGAGGAAACACGTGTATTGCTGGCAGTTCAAACAAGTGGTGAGGTGTTGGAAATGGAAAAGGTGCAGCAAGAAACATCACGTCCTGACAACCTAGGCAATTCACATACCTTTCTGACAGATTTACTTTCAGCTGTTCCTCTTTTCCTAGGCAGAACAGAAGACATTGTAAACGTGGGCTTACTGTACTGAAATACACTTCTTTTTCTTACCCTCCTGACTAATGGTGTGTTTCACAATCAGTCTAATCCAAAGCAATATGGAATGCTCACTAATGTTGCAGAACATTTACCCCAGGAAGAAAAGAAAAGCTTCATTTTCACAACACAGCCACGTAGCTGCTAATGCCAGCACAAAAGAGGCAGCAGGAAAAGACTATTGTGAATTTGCACACTGCTTATGGACAAGGCCATTGTACTGTCACTCCAGGAATACTATGTCAACAGAGAAATGCATGACTGGCTTTTGAGAAGCCATGATTTATCTTTTGCCAAATGCAGCTTTGTTCTAACATAATTTTCTTCCTCGCTTCCCCTAGAACACATGAAAGTGGCATATATTGTAAAAAAAAAAAAGGATGGCTTTTATTTCTGTAAAAATCATTACTGATTACATGAATCTCTTCATTTGTAGGATAGGACCTGGAAGAAATGCATATTACAGCTTTTGAGCATTTTTGAGTAAGGTGCTCTTATCTTTTCTTCTCTCTCAAACAAGTGAAAAGGTACAAGCATTTGAACAACACTTACACCAGAAGCACAAAAACTACCTATAAAAATATTTTATTTAGGGCATAATCTACCAAAAAGATGATTTTGATGCTCCTGCTGTGTCAATATTAGAGGTTATTGAATAGATCATACTGCTAGGGCAGAGGCACGCAAAAAATGAAGTTTATGACCATTTAAATGCTGTGTCAAAGATGATCAACTTGGTTAGACACAAAAATAGACTATTTCAGGGCTGTTTAACCTGTTTTTACTAAGAGGTTCCAAAAGTATCAGAATCCTTTGACAAACATGGTTTAAGGTGAAGAAGTTATGAGCCTCACTTCATGTAGCATTGTGATTAACTGCAGACTTTTTATCATGGAAATCATAAGCAAAGGCTGCAATTGAAGTTTTATTACAACTTAGTTAAAATACACAGATGTGTGTGTGTGTGTATAGGTACATATACACACATATATGCCGAGAGAGAAATTAATCCAGTGCTCAAAACTGTGGTCATCACTGGAAAGTTATTGTCTTAGCCAAAGACCAGAAATGAGACAGGAAGACTTAATGATTTGAGTTAAGTTATGTTGCTAAAATATCTTTGGTGAAGATGAAAGCAGCAGATGAAGGCATCACTTACCATCAGCTTGTACTGCGTACCATAACTGATCATAAGACAGTGCATTTCCCTGAGTTTTTCACCTCTATAACAAAATGTCCTTGGATCACCAGTAGCTGAAGCAACATCACAACTAAGCAACTTTGGAGATGTGTCTCAGTGTTCCCAATGGAGGATAAGCTGAAAAAAAAAAAGCACAGCTTCTTGGGCAGCTCTGCTGTCTGAAAGTTGTGTGGGAAGGTACATCATTCACAAGCCATACTCACACACTGCCTAACGCTGGACTTAGTCACGAATAGCTCCTTTTGTGGATAAGCTCTTAAATTGGAGGCCTCTGCTTAGTGTGTAGGCTTTGGAGGTCTGGCTTAAGGTTCAGGCTATGTCCCACACTTAAAAATTCGAAAAAACAGTCTCCTTGAATCTTAGCATATCAAGGCATATCAAGTACTTACACCTGGATTTTGAGATGGTTACGTGTTGTGGCAGAAAGCATCTGTTTGGCAACGCTTTTAGGCAGAGCTTTCTGTCCTTTTGCATTTACAGCCTCAGGGGAAACAACTGCTAGCTACTGTTCTCAGAACTGTGTGGACTTCCAGTGCAAACAAAAGTTAGGGAAAAAGAAAAGAGAATTTCTGAAACTGCATCTTAGAATTCAGTTTTCCATTCAAAAAAACCCCACAAATCAATATAAACTCAGAAATATTTTAAATAGATGTACAACTTGACCATTTTTGTTCAGTCTTGGTCATTGACTAAAAAATGGAAACAGTACCTCTTCACAAAAATCATCAGTAGTTTTAATTTGGATGATTATGTTGAATTTTTTTTTGGGGTGGAAAAAGTGATTTAAAGGTTCTGTGTTGTTTGCACCCTAGCTGCTAAATCATTGTGAAAAATAGCTCACAAGAACAAGAAAGTCATGCTAGACAGAAGTAAAGCAGCTGTTTCCTTCTTTTCTTCTCTATTAGGGCTTTTTAAAAATTTTTTTTGGCAACAGAAATAATGTTATTGCTGAAAGGAAAATTAGTCTTGTAACAAAAACAATTTCTCACTCATTCCATCCACAAAATTTTTCATCTTACAATGAATTCTTCTCAGGGAGCTAATTAGAAATAGAAAATTCTTTAATTGATGAGCATCTGACCATTAGGGCATTTTCAATTTCTCACAGCATCCCTGATGACACCGATACAGAAAGGCATAACTGAAAAGAAAGAGAGACTAATTGGAACAATTAATTGAAACAACATACAGTTAATTTCAATTATAAGAATCTTGACTGTTCCCTTGTCCCTTGTTGTGTGGTCTGCTGCTCTGAGGTGATGTTCCTACCAGCTCCTCAGCAAAAGCTGTGTGAAGATCCCATCTGCTGATGATTAATCCTGTATTTACTATTTGTATTCTCATAACACACAGCAGCTTTAGTCCTGCACATGGTTCACAGTGAAAGGTGCTCTGTAAAAGCAGAACAGGAAGATTCATGACTGTAGACACAAACATGGCTTTGCATGCTTGAATTACCCATTCAGTCAGGAAAAAAGTTAAGCCGCTTGTTTGAATGCTTTGGTTTTTAAATGTCCCTAACACAAATTTCTTCAAGAAATATCAAAGAATTCTTCTAAGCAGGAAGTCTCTTTCCAGCTAAATATCCAGCCCTGATACTTACCAAACTCTGGGAAAAAGCTCCAAAATGCGCTTTTTACAGGCAAGACTTTCATGCTCCAATTTGAAGACATACAAACATGGAGCTACAGAACCTTATCACCAGTTCATCATAAAGCAGGAGGTTTCTTGCTGTCATTTTGACAAAAAGCAACTGCACATCATCGTTTGTGGCACTCTGCAAAAGTTGGCTTATACTCATACCCTGCAGACTGATCTCCTTTGCTCCATCAGCTTCTGCTAGACAGTGATCAAGAAAGTTATGATCCTGTCAAATGCATGGCAATGCTTCCACTTACTTCTGTGAGGCTAGGAGTTCATCCTACATGTTTTGGTCAATGCAGTAGCTTTTGTGTTGGGTGCCATATTCACCTGCATGCCATATTCACCTGCAGAAATTATCCTAGTTCTAGTTCGAAATAGCATATGACTCTTGCATCTACATACAGCTGGTTTTGGCATCAAGACTTTAAGGTGCTACAGCTTCTTATGGGAGAAACCGTTTGTTTTTTTAATACAAGTATTCATTTCCTATGCCATGACTCCCAAGTCTGCTACAGGGATCTTATATAAACAGCCTATTCAGCAAGTCTGTGCTGAGTTTGGGACATGACTAATTATAATTTTATATGGTTGAGTGAATCAGGACTGTACTGTTGAAGAAACAGCTGTCTGGAGAGTTGCATTTATTCATAAGATCCAACAGTATTTTACATAGCTTTCTTACACAGTATCCTCCCTGCAAAAATAAGGAACAAATAAGAGGAACTGTTCTTACTAATTTTTCCCTCTGTATGGTTCCCCATAGCCTTCTCATGTGGAATTTCACAGCTGTCTACTTCTAATCCATTTCAGGAAAGACAATATGAAACAGAGTTTCATATTGATATAATCTCATCTGCTGGTAGGGGAGTAAGCAACCTGCCTGATTATCAACTATGTTAACAGCTTCTGGGCCTTCAAGTCACTGTGAAGACATGATCTGTGGAAGAGGAAAATGGAAAGCCTGACAAATGATACTGCCTTAAAAGTATGTCAAATACTTAATCCTTTATTTTGCACTGTCTGTTGAAAAAGTAGTATTTCTTTGTAAATGCATTCTACACAGATGGGCTTCACATGGAGATACTCCTAGTCCTGTACTGATTATCTGAGTGATACCTACCCTAAAGCCCAAGTACATACATCTGAAGGATGATCTGAACTTTCAACTACCAAGCATGCCAGAGATTGGCCAGGTTGGTCCCATCTTATAATACAGTCTTACATAAGACAGTTGTGGTGGGCTGACCTTGGCTGGCTGACAGACACCCACCCAGTTGCTCTCTCAGTCCACCTCCTCAACAGGAGAGAGAGCAAGAGTAAGATGGGAAAGCTCTTGGGTTGAGATAAAGATGATTTAACATGAAAAGCAAAAGCTGTGCATGTAAGCAAAGCAAGAAGAGGAATTTACTCATTGCTTCCCATCAGCAGGCTGATGTCCAGGACTTCCCGGAAAGCAGGGCTTCAGCACCTCTAATGATTGCTTGAGAAGACAAATGCTGTAATAAGTAATGTCCCTCCATCCTTCTCTTCTCCCTCAGCTCTTACTGCGAAGCATGAGGTCATATGGTATAGAATGTCTCTTTGGTCAGTTTGGGTCAGCTATCCTAGGGGTTCCCCTCCCAATCTCTTGCCCATCCCCAGTCTACTGGCCTTGGAGATGGAGGAGGTTTGGAGAGAAAGCCTTGACACTGTGCAAGCACTGCTCAGCCATAGTCAAAACTCCAGAGTGTACTATTAGCGTGCAATCAACCCTGCCTAGCCACAAATGAAAAGTTCAGTACTACGGGGGCTGCTAGGAGCTCCATCCTGGCCAGACCCAGTGCAATCAAATTATCAGCCACTGAAGTGACAACACCCGTGGACAAAATTGTTACAACAACAGAAATCACATGACTGTCACGAGAACGTATTTTGGATCTTAGACTACAACAAAGAAGTCCCTTACCTGATGACAAATGGGATCCTGGGAAGATTCTTTGTGGCTTTTCCTGCCTCTGAAACACATAGAGGTTGGGGAGATTATCATAATTTTGCATCTATTCAAGGAGTCATGCCACCCCTAGACTCTGCTACAGCAGGCAGAAGGTTCTTCACTGACACAGTGCACAGCTAGACAAGAACAAACTGCAGGCAAAAGGACAACCTACATGGCAGCAAACTCTGCAAAATTCCACCTGTCAGAACTTAGTAAAATTAAGATTCATGGAGAATTAAAATATGAGGTAGAGGTGATAGAAGGATTTAATAATTTAATTATGCTAAGCCATCAAGTAACAGGCTACACATTGCCAATCAGGCAGCATATGGTATCTTCAAGTGCAAATGAGAGTTTCTATTCCCTTGTTTCCATCATTACTTTTCCTAGTCCACATTATTTTCCTAGTCTACTACATTTCTGTGGTTACAGAAACCAACTGGAATGTCTGGTACAATTGTCCTATAGATGAACTTTGCTAAAACACCCACAGCTTTTGAGCCATTAAAAATCACTAGGAAACCGTCTGCAGCAAACGAAACACAAGAGAGGACCTTGGAGACCTAGTGGACAGTAAGTCGTCCATAGGACAGCAACGTGCCCTTGTGGCCAAGAGGGCCAATGGGATCCTGGGGTGCATTAAGAAAAGAGAGTCCAGCAGGTCTAGGGAAGTTCTCCTCCCCCTCTGCTCTGCCCTGGTGAGACCACACGTGGAATACTGTGTCCAGTTTTGGGCTCTCCAGTTCCAGAGGGACAGGGATCTACTGGAGAGTCCAACGGAGAGCTACAAGAATGATCAAGGGACTTGAACATCTCTCCTGTGAAGAGAGACTGAGAGAACTGGGGCTGTTTAGCCTTGAAAGAAGACGGCTGAGAGGAGATCTTATTAATGTATATAAATATCTGAGGGGTGAGTGTCAAGAACAAGGGGATAATCTTTCTTCAGTGGTGCCCAGCATTAGAGCAAGAAACAACAGGTTTAAGTTAGAACACAGGAAGTTCCACCTCAACATGAGGAGAAACTTCTTTACTGTGAGGGTGACAGAGCCCTGGCCCAGGCTGCCCAGAGAGGTTGTGGAGTCTCCTTCTCTGGAGACTTTCAAAACCCACCTGGGTGCGTTCCTGTGTGACTGCCCTAGGGGATCCTGCTCTGACAGGGGGGTTGGACTAGATGATCTCTAGAGGTCTCTTCCAACCTCATTCTATGATTCTATGAATTATCAACTTAAAAATCTAAATGTGAAAATATTTTATATTCTTATGTTCACGAGTGCTTACAAGGGTTGGGGAGAGGGTCAGTGTTCCGCAGTTTCTCCTACCAGTGTGTGTTTCAGTCAGCATGCCTCTGCTGTTCTGAAGAGATAAAAGAAAATTGAAAACTTCGAATTGTTCACATAAGCAGCAAGATAAGGATAATAAAATCTCATTTACTGGCATAAATGGATCAATCACTCACAGAAGGAATTTGTGATGTGCAACTCCAGTTGCACAATTGGTTAGATGCAGACAAGAGCAGCTGTCTTTTAAAATCAAAATATTGATTATAACTGCTAATGATGACTAGAATGAATAATCTAATCTGGAATGCCAAAACATATGGGCTTATATTTCCAAAGCAACATTATCTTTTAACTCCACTCACACCTTTATGTTTACCATAGTATATCCTAGGTAGTAATTCAGAAATAACATTTTTTGTTAGGCCTTTGGTAATCTAAAATTTTAGGTATATATTTCTTCAATTATAAATAACCCTTTTCTACCAAGCTACTACAGCAGTCACACCTGTATATGATCACCAGAACTGCGGAAATTTAAAAAATTCTGCAGACACTAGAATATTTTCAGTTTTCATACCGGCTTTCACGATTTCCAATAGTCTTAAGAAAAACTGATCATTCATAGCTAGTGGAGAATATGTCATTGTTTCAGCCCTTAATGCAATTTATTTTGTTTGTTGGCTGGATGTACAAAAACCAGAACCCATGCTTCTGTTTGCAACACAAAATATTTATCGATCCAGATGTAATGCTAAAAAGTCACCTAAGTAAGCAGCAAAACTGGACTCTTTGCAGAACTGGGCATTGAGTTTTGCTTTATAAAAGATAACTCTTCCAAAGTGTAGCACATAGAAAATGCTGGAAGCCTGGCTCACGGTCAAATAGATGTTGTCTGGATCTGATGCTGGTCAGCCTCACATTTGGCTCTTTGTTTACTTGGTATCTTAGGTACTGTGGTCAGCTGCTAATGCTGTTCTTCTCCACTGATGCAAGTGTAGCCATGTGTCTTCCATCTCTCCACAGCCCTTCTACACTGCACTGGCAGCATAAAGGACCTTGACAATGTCAATGTACTTTGACAAGACTTAAATGCATCTTTTGCCACCTTTACTATGCTGCAGTGATGAAAGGTAACCTTCTTGCCAGTGAGGTTTGGTTACTATGCAACTTCTATGCTTGTGGGTAAGACATAAATAACACGAGATTAAAAAAGTTGCCCACAGAGACAAACCAATATCCAGAACACAAGACTAATCATGCCTTTTTGTTGAAACGTATTACAAATATGAATACTATTAGATCAAGAGTCACTGCAGGAACTCAAATCTATAAGGAAAAAGAACAGTACAAAACCTGATGGAAAATCTGGGGCATTGTGCTGGCACTGCCATGCATTAAATTTCTTTTTTTTTTTATTGAGTTTCTGTGCAGACCTATGACCCATTTCTTTTCCCATTGAAATCTGTGACAGATTTAATAGGTGCTCTATTTTTTCATTTTAATAGACCCTCTATTTATAGAAAAACGTGTAACTTAAAACTAAGCAAATTCTAGTCTTGCTTCACCTTCTACTCCTCAAGGGATATTCTTACTGAAGAACTAAATGCTACACCACAGTAGTAACTGTGGAAGTAACCGTACATTGTGCCTAAAATGCGTGCCATAGCATGTTTAGCAGATCATCCTACACTGGAGAACAGACATTCTTTCCTAACCATTAAGATGCCATAACCGCTGTTTGTCATTAAGGCTGTGCCTGGTTTTGACAGGCTGTCCCTCAAAACAAAATCAAATTATTTTATACTTCCTGTTCTTTGACTTCCACCAATCAGCATCTGTCAAAGTTTAAAGCTATCAGCACTGATGTGGCATGAAAGCTGGACAATATGGAACTGCTTCCCAGTCATCAGTCTTCCATTCTCTTTTGCAATGACATGTTAAAGCTGATTCTTTGATACACTCCATCTATCTATTTTATTAAGGTGATCTAAGAAAAAACCTCCCACACTAACACATCTCAGAAATATTAAGGTCATCTGCATTCAAAAGATTTCACTCTCTGATATTACATTACTTGAGATTCAGTTTCTGGGATGGGCCTAATACAGCATTCAGGACTTCAGCGCAGGAAAAGTAACATGAGGCAAAACCCCCAAACATCTCTGTTACATAAAACTAAGTAAACATATAGTAAAAAGTAACACATGGCTATTGTCAAGACAAACTGCAGTGGTACGTAAGCTTAGATTTCACTTAATCCTATTTGTTGCAAATCAACACCTGCATCCAGTGTGAGCCAGGCTGGGACTGAGAAGCAGCGGCCACAATATCTGAGCTATGATGTGCCACAGAAGGGGCTAAGTAACCTGCTGTAGAGCCACACAGACATACTCAAAAGGGTGGTAGGCAGCGTGTGAGGATGATTGTAGAGGCAGCATGGTGAAAACTGGTGCTGCGCTGACAGGAGTGGTCTCACCCTCTTCTCCCTGCCCACAGTCCCTTCACCCTCTGTTACTGGCACGGCCACACAGCTGGCTGGGACCAGGGAGACACTCGGATGGAAGCTAGCAGTAGTGAAATGATGGGGTTTTAGCCAGATTGGTCCACCAGCCCAGTTCTCTACGTGTCTGCACAAAACTCCTACTTGCCACAAGAAGCTATGAGGATGAGCAGCCAAGCATGGTGGCAGGCAGGGCGCCATCGCTTTTGGCACAGCCTGAACTGCAGCTGATTAAGCAGCCAGAGAGCTGCAAGTGGGTAAAACTGTCCCACAGGTCACTGTGCCTGCAAACCCTGCACTGGACAAGGGTGGCACAGCAGTACCCTAAGTATGTGTTAATCTGCTTTTAAGTAAAAACAATCCCTTTCATGGCCTATTTCAATGACCCAGCCCGCAAATAATTTACAACCTTGCTCAAATAAAGCAATTTTGTTTAAGAAGAACTCCAGAGCATGCTGTTCCCTTTCTTAACCTCTGTGTTAAAATGGATGCTTACCAAGCTATGGAATGCTCTTATGGGATTCACATAAATGAGTTACAAGGAGCAGATGTGAGTGTCCTTTGCCTGCACACCAATGTAATGGGCCACCAGCCAGCTCAGAACTGAAAACCTTTGTGACCTTGTTAGGTTGACACTGTGCCCGAGCTAATAAGCCGTGCTGAGGCAGAGCGATCTGGGCTGGGCTTCACAAACATGCTTTTGAACTGGAGCTGGCTTGTGTCCAGACAGCTTAATGCACATGCAGAGGGAATTCATGCATAAGTGACCAACCATGTAGACACAGTCACACTATCACCAGACTGAAGCCTACAGCTTCTCTCCAGAAGATCCTTAATACCTCCAAAGCCTCTATTCTACATTTCAGCATATATTCACTGTATTTCGCTTAACCCTCCCTTCTGAGGCAATGGAAACCTTTTGCATTATACAAGCTATCCAGTCATCTTCTGGCATTGTTTATTCCTAATAAATTCTAGGACCTATTTGGCTGTCCCTTGTTTTAGGAACCACTCGCTTCCATACAGTTAGAGGAATATTCCTGTTATTACCTTGATTTTACAAGACATATGAGACATTATTATGGGTCTCTCAGTTTTGTAACTGACGTGTCTCACAAGGCTAAAGTTTGGCCACATTTCTTGTTCAAGAAATCTATGCACTATGGAAGTCCTGTTTAGTTAAGCTTGTCTTTTTTACGACATCAATAAACGTGTAAAAATCTTGACCACATAACATACTTAACAAGTGTTTTAATCCACACCACTCACAGTTCAGCGCAAATAAATCCTAATGTATTTTCTAACTTGGCCATTACTGGTTTTACCCAGTTCTTATTGGGTACTTCAGCTGGAATGTTGCAATTATTTACTACACCAACACTGACACAAAAGGAAGTATTTTTATTACTTGCACTGTTTTACGTATACAAGTGGAACTTAATTCCACTCTCACTCTTTCTCCCCCTTTTTTCTCTCTGACTACTGACAAAGCTGGATGCCCTGATGTGCCATATCTCTGGAAATGCGTCAGGTTATGCAAACAGAAAGCAAAACAAATTGAAAAGCAAGATCATAGTCTGTCTATACATAAGAATAATAAACTATACAAAGTGCAGAGCAGAAGATGACAGCTGTTATTAGAGGCTGGAGAGCACTTACAGCAGGAAAGAGAAATCTAAAAATCAGCACAGCACGGGGAGGAAGAATTAGGCCTACTATTGTGTAAGTCAGGTAGAAACCAAAACGTGGTATTTCAAGTGGGGTATAGGCACACCATGTACGTTAGGCAGGTATTCCAACAACTTAGGTGTGTCTGGCAAATATCTGCATGCTAGATGAATGTTGAATTTTCCTTTGAGAAGTAAGTGTGTACAACTAATACATGTAATATCCCAGAATGAAATTCCAAGACTTTTCTAAGTTAAGAAATAATTCTGTGCCTTTACTGTGTAACAACTACCTAATATTAAGAGAAACCAGCTTTAACATAGAATGCTAGGATCTATTTAATTTCATACATAATGGTCACAAGCAGTTGCTTCTTTATTTTTATTATGTCCTACGTTATTTGTCATTACATATCTTGCAGCCATCTCAGTACTCCAAACAGTTTACTTAAAACTGAATTAGGAAGCTGGACATTGTGAAAGCAAAACCTTGTTAAAAATTACCAGCATGGATGTGTCTTTAAACAGCTGGAAAAACTGCTGTCACAGAAGAAAAAAAATTTAAGCATATCAACTGCCACAATGAAAACACAAACTTTCAAATTATTCAGTTAAGCAACTGAAGTTACTGGCTGAATGCAGTTAGTCTGTAGTAAAGGCATCAGCTCACTTGCCCAAAATTCAATAGCAAAGAAGGAAACAGTATTTCCCTGCTCTGGGAATGGAAGCAAGCACTAGCTGCCACACTGTATATATAACTGAGACCTGATTCAAGGACCAGTATTCAGATTTTCATCAGAATGAGCAAGGAGTGTTAAACTGCCTACGTGACTAAGGAACATAAGTGCTTGTAGCAAGAGTTACACAAGCAACCTACACTTGATCATTTCAACTCTCCCTGGGTACCTTTACCCTAACTCACTTAAACATGCCCAAAGGAGGTGTCTTCAACAGGAACAGAGTAAAATCTGTGAACAATGAAGAGTCCAGTATATAAATGAAGGGATTCCCACCACCTGCATAGAGGACAAGAGCTGTGGAGAAGTGTACACACAAGCCGCTTTTATTGTTCTTGCAAGATTTACACAGTTTTGCTACATGTGACATTAAGAAATTAATGCTAATGTAACTTTGGTATATCAGTGCAGCATACTGCATTAGCAAAAAAACAGGTTGTGGCCATGTTTTTAATACACAGTACAGCTAATCTAGCCCATATGGGAATGTGCACCAGCTCTTTCTAGGATTCAGCATCACCGGGAGAAAAGTTCTTAACTGCTGCTACCCAAACTCTTTGCTCTTGGGCAGAGGTCCTGCCATGACATTGGGAAGGTTGTTTAATCTCTTGTGCCTTGAGATCCCTCAGCGTGCAAAACTGAGGTAACAGAACATCCCACCTCCTATCGCTGCCCTGATGGGAAATACATTAGAGACTCTGAGCTGCTCAGTTTACTATATAGGCCATGACTGATCACTGCAGTTACACCCTTATCCTCAATCTAGGCCATTATGAGTAAATTAAGGCTCTTCTGTGTCTTCAGTGTTTCAAGAAAAAACAGTGGGGAAATATTCCTTATTAACAAGTTGTTTTCAACATTGTATGCTTTTAAAACTTTTAAACATTTAAATAACAACAAAAAAATCAAAATAAAATTTGGCTAAGCAATAAAGGTGAGAAACATTAATTCAACTGAAACACTGTACCAGTTAGAAATAGCAATCTAAATAATACTGAAACAAAAATTCCTTTAAAAAATGTAACAGATCACTGTTTCTGTATTCTAAAAATGCATTCAGCTATCCTACTGTGCTGGATGTTAATACGCAGGTGTTTTTTTTTTTTTTAACTCAAATTAGATTACAATGTTAGTAGGTCATAATGGAGCTATTGTTCACCTACCATGTACCTTCCTGTGCAATTCTGCTGCTGATAACAATTCAAACCAGGGAATTCAGGTGAGGCAAACTCTACTGAAAAGTAACCAAACTTCCACTGGTGCGGGTATGTGAGGGGTGTGAGGCTCAGCACTGGAAAAGAGAACAGGGTAGACTTTTGTGCAGAAGTGCATTTTGCCACGAATGCAGCATTACGACACTGCCCTTGCACACACAGTGTGGGATGCTCGTGATTCAGTGAGAGAAATCTTTCCTTTCCACACAAACTCGCTGGAGGTACTACTTGGAAAAGGTGGGACTGAGAAGGAAGAGAGATGTTCGCACGCTGTGATAGCTCTCTGCCTTGTGACTTGGTGCAGTTGGGAATGGCAGTACAGGACTGCTACCATGCAGATCAGCCACTTGAAAATAATTGTCTAGATCTTTCAGAGGTCCTCAGTACAGGGGTATCTGTCATTTGACTTTGTTATTACTCTGTAATCTCCAAGTGCAATGGTATAATCTCACAGAAACCTCTGACTCGGAAACAGAGACAGGGCATAAGCAAGAGCCTGCAAGGGGTCTGGCTCATGCCCCTGCAGCAGGGTTGGAGGCTGGAGCAGGGGCAAGTGCAGTGACGGTCTCACCACCCAAGCAGAGTGAAAGAGAGCAAGCTCCTGGCTGCCATCCCGCTCTCTGCCTTCTGCCCTCTGGCTAGTCAAGGGTAGATTTCTTCACTCACCTCTGTCACGACTTTTACGTGGAAAGAGCCCAGCTGGTAGTGTGTACACTGGGCATTTTATGCACAGGACTGGAATTCTTTGACTTGTGCTGTGACGTTTTTGCCTCGTCACATTCAGATCAATTCAAAAGGTGAATTCGTGCATAGTCCTAGGACTGCTTCTGCCTCACAGAACAGCTGTAGCTGAAGGATTCACCTTTGCTAAGTGTCCTTGAAAGTTTCTTCACGTTAGATAAGCATCTGGCTTGTTTAACCAAGAATAAAACTATGTCACTTAAATTTATAAAGAGACATCCACAGCTTTTCATTCTTGACCAAATCACAAGACAAATACACCATCCTTAGCATACCATTAACTTCCGGTAAGGCTTCATCCATCTAAAATATCAGGAGGAAAACTGTAGACCACAAACTGAAGAGAGAACAATGTCCCGCTCTTGCACAAAAAGTCCAAGAGCCTCCATTTTTGGAGGGCTTTAAAAATATGCTAGACAAACATCTGTCCAGAGTGACATAGGATTATCTGAGCCTTCCCTAGAGGCAGGAACTGGATCAGAGGACTCTGGAGGGGCCCTTCTAGCCCATTTTTTTCATAGGGCTGCCTTAAACTACTTACCTTCAGCTGTGCTTAGCCAGATGCCAACTAAGAAAAGCAAATCATAGGATCACAGAACGCTGACGTTAGTCTTTGCTCACTCCCAAGTCTGACAGGAGCCTCACTGGAACACATAAAATAAATTAGGTGCAGACTTTATGATTTTATTCACTACTATGATCAGTATTAATGATTAATAATAATTAATAATTATGAAAATAGTGATAAAATAGTAACAAATAATAAGAAATAACTGTCATAATGGTAAGACAGGTCTTTGCCCATTTACATCATTATAGTTTAAGTTTCTAAGGAGCTGTTACACCATACGTTTACAAATAATTAATTTTTGAAGCTTTCTTTTTACTTGGGATGATCCATCTCCAGACTACATATCATACACAAAGTGTTATATACTTCCCCTGCACAGGTAGATATATAGTTACTTACCAAGGTATGCTTGTAACGTGGACAAAATTTTTCGATTTATGGATACTACAAATGCTTTTTTGTTTAAGGAATGGACTGAAATATTAGTAAACTCTTCAAAAATAAGAGTGAAACTATTTAGGAAAGTGACCATGTAAGTCCTTCTCCAGCTGCTTATGCAAAGCTGAACAATGCAGTATCCTTGGCCAGAACAGAAGCCTGGGAAGAAAGTCTGTTGCTTCATCTATATCCATACTAAAGGCAGAACCACAGCAGCTAGCTATACCCAGTCAGCTGCCAGGCGTGCCTTTGGCAAGATGCTGATCTGAGAATTTGTTACTGTTCACAGTTAGACAGGGCTGGAAAGCAAAAAACAGATGCATTTACCGAATCAGAGGCTTGCACTCACCAACTTTCAGGGTGAGCAGCAAGATGCTTCTGCTTAAGGTCCAAACACAGAATCTGGATGCTGACGTTAAGCACATCTGTATGAACGTAGTGAGTTTATTGAAGAATTTGGATTCAGATTGAACCCATAGGGAAAAACACACCAGAAACTGTATAGAAAACACTCATGTTGACATATCCTTTAAAAGGCTGAAACTCAGATTCGGGCAAAGCTTAGATAGCTCAGTAAAAAGCGTCATTCCAGTTGGCACAGGAGAAATTCATCACTTTTCACTGCACAGGGCTGGGGTTTGGTCCCTGAAACACAGAGATGCTCTGCTTTGACAAGTCACAGGTGTCTGGGAAGATTTGGGTGCTTACACTAAAGCCCATTTCTTTTTCTTTTCTAGCCCCAAGGCCTTCTCCTTCAGATGCACAACTCCTGGGGATCATTTGTCAAGAACCACCTTCTCAGACAGTAAATGCATTCAGAAGTGGGAACAAATAAAACAGTGCTGAGGACGTCATGGAGCAGTGAGGCAGCAAGAAGTGGGTAAACAACCAGGACAGCTTAACGTGGCAACAGCCTTACTGCTTAACAAGTCCTGTGGCTGTCCCTCAGGCTCATCTGCACGAGTTTTTTCACAGAATTGTCGCAAAGCTTGAATTATTGATATCTGTGGAGCAAAAGCACGGCAGTAGGTATCAAAGAAATCTCTCCTTACAAAGTAAGTACGAAACAAAGCAGATCTCACAGGCACTAGCAAAGGGCTGAATCTTGCTCTGACCTTAACCCTGCAGATGTGCCTTCCAGCTCCAGCTGTAGAACAGCATGCAGCACCAAAGCTGGTCACACTCCCATTTTATAATTAAGCAGTCACATTTCCAGGTTATAGTTTTTCACTGGAGCTGCTGCTTATCTGGAACCTTATACCATCTCTGAGCTAACTTTCAGGTTAAAAGCAAGAAATCTCATTGCTTGTCACTTGTTAAGAGTAGTGCAACAACCATGAAGAATGAGGGCAAACTATCAAGTTCCAGTCTCTTGGTGACATCCATGGACAGCATGAAGACCAGGGCATGACATGCAAGATCCTGGGAACTCACACACATTGAAACATGCATTTCCTTGCTTTTTCTCATCACAGGAATGATTATCTAGCAAAACCACCAAAGATAAAAATAGGAGTGGTTGTTCTTGGTTGTTTGACCTAGAAAAGCTGTTGTACTTTTCTAATTCCTAACATGAGAGGACAAAGGATACAGAAATTTTCCTTTTTTTTTTTTTTTTTGGTAGAAAAGGAATGTTACACCACCACAAGGGTTTCTGCACTATCCAAGCCAAATGCAAGTAGGCTACAACTTTTTTTTTTTTTCTTCCCCCCACCGAATAACCCAAGCAAGGGCTAAATAAACCCCATAGCTGTATACAGCTGCTGGAATTAGCCAGAAAAAGATGGTGTCCCTAATGTAAGAACAAATGAAGTGACACATAGGAAAAGGAAAGAGGGTATGGTCATTTTTTGCATACTGGCTTCAACCACTGCCTATAGCTGAAATATCAGAACAAGACATGCCTTTTACTTTATCTCTTTCTTAACTAAAGGGGGACCTTTAGTAACTTGCCACCAGCACCAGTGATGCTTACATGTGAAGATAAGCAAGGCATTTGAACATGGCAATAAAGATGGTAATGAGAACCCAGTAGCAAAGGCTTGAGTAAACAATAACCAAAGCGACAGATATGCTGGGAAACTCAAAGCATAAAACACAACTTCAATGGAAAATGCAACAAGATTGACTCTCATCTCACTGAAGCCATCGGGACTCACAATCCTGTCCGCAAAGATACATTTCAGGCTGATACTGATTGGAAGAATATGACTGGCAGATGTAGAAGGATGTGGGATTTTATGAAGATGATGTAGAGAAACAGACTGACTTTTGTAAGCTCTTGTAATGACTAGCAGCTGGAGAAGATCATCTACCTCACCTAATCTGTCCAGCTCCACTTTGCAGG
>NW_009694836.1:60848-70603 GCF_000703405.1 Apaloderma vittatum
TGGGTAGCCCGTCTGCAGTGATGCTGCACTGCCCTCTTGTTCACCGCCCAACTACTCTCATTGTAAGAAATATTTTCTTAATGACTTGAGATTTTCCTGTTTCAGCTTCAGGCCATTGTACCTTGTCTTTCCTTCTTCTGAGAATGCGGATAATTCCCTCCTTTCATTTGTACTATTATCTCTGCAATTATTTATAGTCTGTAACTGTAAATCTCCCGAGTCCTCCATTTAATACAGTTCTTTCAGTGTCTCTTTCTGCCATATGTCTTACTTTTCTGTCATCATCCATTACTGGCTTTGTATCTTCCCTATTTTAAAAATAACTTTTAAATTATGGGGATTTGATTGCTTTCACCATTGCAAATGTAGCAAACCACAGCTATATGAACCAGAGTCTCATTATTTTAATACTGTCACCTGGGAAAAGGTGGGTGTGTTTTATGTAAGAGCAAAAGCTATATTCAAAAGGCACAGGCAACCTCATTTTCAAATGGCAAATCACACATACTAAACTTGGAAATGCAGGAGCAAAGCTCTGAGTATTCTCAGCTTGTCCAACATACTGCAGTTTTCTTCAACCGTGCAGTAAGAAACACAAGAGCAAGCAATCCTTGTTAAATTAATTAACAATGAAAGCATCAGTCTGAAAGCGGGATTTCATAATAGAAACTATTAATGAAACCTTTGTTCTTGGTGACAGTGATTACCTTTTACATAAATCAGTATAAATTTAAAATTTAAATTATTGAGCACATTTCCCTGAAAAAAAGCCCCAAAGCTCCAGTAATATTAAGTATTAGAAAAGGTGTAGACAGAGTTTATTTTACAAAATTGTTGGCACATTTTAAAATTTTCCTACATTTTAATTTTTTAAAAAATCTGTCAATCTATTAACTGCTGTTCTGAACACTCAGCCATGAAGTCACCTGAGGATGTATTGTGGGCCATAGACCTCCTCTATTTCCATAGTATTAACCACTAAATTACTTGAGCACTTGCCAATCATTAAATATACCCTCCTGACACAGGAAAACATTATCAGCTTTATTTTACCAGGCAAAGAGGCATAGAGACACTGATCTGCACAAAACATTTGAAAAAAACCAAACAATACAGCGAAGTAATAAAGTGAACCTAGATCTCCTGAGCTGCAGTTCAGTATTTTCACAGGAATATTCTGAAGAAAAAACAAGCAAGGTAGCTGCAGTTGAAAAGCCTAAGGAATCACTCATTATATGCAAATAAGTTTTATCTTCTTGTATCAGGAGATGCTAGGCTGTATTGGTGCTGAAATGACTAATGCTAACTACAGAGATCGTGATAAAATGGATCTCCAAGGAATAACAGAGATATGGTGGAACAGCAATCATGACAAAACCACCACTTTGAAAGGGTATTTGTCTATATTTTAAAGCATTCAAGTAAAATGAAATAAGGGGTCATAACAGTAGTTTTGCATATTAATAATGTCATAGACTTCAGGGAAAAAAGAGAACAAAATCAGTCTGGTGAAGGAGGGCTGTAATGGGATACAGTTGGAGTCTGCTATGGGTCACCAGATACAGCAAGACATGCAGATGCAGCTCTACAGTGTTGCAAGGGGAAAAGATGTGTCAGGACAGTGCATCATTAGAGAAGACTTGAACTTTCCATACATAGAAAACAAATGCTACTGGTAGCTGTCAGTTCTGGCTGCTTCCAGAAAAGAGTGATGGGTGTATCTTCACTGAGTAGCCAATGAATCTGTGATGCTGTGATTGAGTTTTAATTTTGCTTTCATTAAGTTTTCCATATCAGATCCGGTAAGATCTGAATGACTACATGCCAACTCACTTTAAATCATATGAAACTATATATAGAATTAAGTTCTTTGTTGTCAAAGATCAAATTCTCAAACAATCAGAGAACTAGAGAGTTTAAGAGTCTGCAATTCCTTCAAATGCTCATCAAATGCATTAATAATAAAAAAGTGCACTGTATATGTATTACATATGATGCTAATATTAAAGATCCTCTAAGAGTAACTCTGTAACTAAATTAACATTTGATTCACTTTTCAACTGAAACAACGACTATACAGTCAAGGGCAGGATGGTTAAAGGAAAAAAAGATAGAGAACAAGAATTACTAAAATTAAAATTAAAATTAAAATTAAATAGAGAAGAAACTCCAAAGATCTTGCAGCGGAATAGGCAGTCTCTATCCTAGGACACATGCTACAGTGGAACAGAATAAACACTGTTTGCATTAAAGGAAGAAAAGGGGAGAAGCTCAGCCAATCAGACCTCTAGTCTGACTTCAATAATACACAAATTTTTAGGACAAATATGGAAGGGAGGGCACCATAAGCTACAACGTCCTTGGAAAATAGGAGGAAACATGATGCGCGTTTATCAGAACTAGATTGTGCCCAGCTAATTTGAGTCCCTCTTTCCATAAGTCATCTGAATTTTTCAGTGAACTATCTAGACCAAGTGTACATGAGACTCAGTAAAGCATCTGACTGAGTCCAGCACAGGAAACTATTAGTTAAGCAGCAAATGCTGGCAATTTGTACAAGAGTTGCCAGATGGGTAACGGATACCTTACAGGGAACATGAGTAATGTTGAAAAGAAAACATTAGGACAAAGGAGGTTAAAACGAGAGTACATCTGTGATCAGCCAGATGTTATTTAATAGCATCACAAATCTCATTTAATATCATCACCAACAATCCAGCTACAGAAATTAGGAAGGGGTTAACAAAATTAAGGACATGAAGTTGGACAGCACACTTAATAGACAACAGATATACTGAACTAAGTAGTAGAAATTTCCCAAATGTCTGTAAACGCAGATACGTTCATTTCTCCCTTTGATTATACAGGTAATCTTGCACCTTAAATCAAATACTTGGGGTATGTGGATACTTACGACAGAGAACAGGACATCATCTGATGCACCTGGAAAAACTGCACACTGGGTGTCAGTCAAGGTATTTCTAGCAAGGAAAGTATTCATGCCAGCTTAATGTCAGCATAGGAGACTGGGAAAAGATCTCCTGGAGCTCTTCACACCCCAGAGCACTACCTATCTTTCTGTTCAGTCAACCGCAGGAAAAGTGGATTCGAGCTGTGAGAGGGGTGGATGATCCCAAGCAGTGTTAGAGGGATGGCCCATCACTAGCGAAGTGCCCGAAAGAGTTTGGCAAGTTTAGCGTGGAAAAATATGGAGTTGAAAGAAGACAGGGAAGAACGTAGCTGAAAGTGAACGTCACTGAATGTCGGTCTCAGAAGAAATAGAAAAAAACCCCACAAAATAGGAAAAAAAAAACAACCAGAAATAAATCCTGTGTGGAAATCAGAAGATAACTAAGTATCCCAGGAACAAGATCAAGGTACTCTTGATAAGGTTTACAGTAGATGACACTGCAAAAAAGAAAAAGAAAAAAGAAATCAAGAAACCCTCCACAAACAACCAACCCTCTAGAGAGTTGCAACATGATGCATAATCAACTTAGGGTTTACTTCTGACTTAGCTTTTACCTGCATGAGACTAGTCTAGATTTAGCATTCCATTCCAGACTTCTGTTAATTATTATAAAGTGATACTTTTCCTTTTGGAAACAGATGTAACAAGGAAATAATTGACCTTGCAAGAATGAAATGTAATTGTATCTATCCTATCCAGGTATGTCCTAGTTTAGCCCAGGCCTAAGCAAGCTGATTTTCAGTCAGCAGAAGGAAAGTTAGAGTCTATATATTGCCACAGACATATGCATTTATACCATAAATGTCTTGAAATAGATACAGAAACTGCATTTCATGGCATCACTTCATTTCACAGAAACAAATCCCTTGTAAGCAAAACCTAACAATACTTCAGCATGCAGAACAGTATTATTTTGCATATAAATGCAAAGACATCAGTGCTGATCCAAGTTCAACGTAATTTAAAGGAAGTGGTGTTACACTGCACTTCCTCAGTTTGTAAATCCGTCTACCACTTCTTGCAAAACACCACCTGCACCCTAGAAGAACTTGACCATTTGTCTGTTGAACATCCCACCTCCACCCAAACGACAGCATCCAAAAAAAGACTGTGAAACTCAAACATATGGGAAAGAGGAAGGGCTAGTTAATGAAAATGGCAAGAGTTTACAACACCCTTAAGGATGAAAAACTAAATTTGCATTTAAAATATGAGTAGGCAATACAGAGTGTGACAACAGATAATTTTTTTCTAGCAACTATGGGCCACGGAAAACACAACCCACTGTTACTCCAAATAACAAATAAGCCCAGAGCAGATCTCTCACCATGTCCTTAGTTTATTCTTTTTTTGACCACCAAGCACCACAGGCTTTCTGCCCAGAACAGGGAGAACTCCCCTAGAATGGTTCTGTGTTGCTTACCCTTCTACAGAGGTGCACTTTTCTGCTATATTCAGTAACTTTTTTGCAAACCAAGAACATATTCAGAAACTTCTATCTGCAGGCTAATACACTGTATTCTATTTCCATATTATCCTCCAAATCTGAACATTCCCAAAATGTTCCAGATCCTCTGCTCATATGTTCACATGAAGGGAAAGTAGTATTTCTTTTCACACATCTGTAGTGACACCCTCATCATTGCAACATCTAATTACAAGCTTCTCTGCCCGCATGCAAGAATATGATGGCCAACTCCAAGCTTTTCAGTAATATTTCTTTTTATTCTCCATCCTACTTCCTACGCTCTACAAGCACACCACCACTATTAGAAGTTTTAAACAATTTAATTATCATATTGCTTACTTTTAACACACATCACCATTTTTTATCCTCTGCAAGGAAGAACACAAATATTAATATCCTTCTCAATTTAATACCCACAGTTTTTGGAACACATACACACAAAAAAAGCAAACAAACTTCAAATTCCTCTTTTTCCATTGGAAAACTTCTCAAATATGTAGTGCTGGAGGAATTTTATTAGGTATTTGTGTTAACAGTTTTAAGTCTCACCAGAAAAATTCATCAGAATATACTCCAACTACAGGAAAAAACTCATCAGAATATACTCCAGTCTGTGTATACTGAAAATAAATCCTGTGCTATCAGCAAGATCAATTTATATTTGGTTTATTACTAAGCATATAGAACTGATGTCACATGAGGTCCAAAGAGTATCTCATTTCTAAAGATAAACATAAAAAAGTGGAAGTAGCCACACAGTTGCAAAATGGGCACAGATGTATTTTTAAGCCACATTATGTCCCACATCTCATAGAAATGGAAGCTTTTTTTCCACTACAACTGAAGTTTTATCGTGTATCACTGAAAAAAACCCCGAAACACATAGTGGAAGTTCTGGTTCCAATATAAGTCTCTCATCTGCAAGTTTATGCACTGCACGCCCAGCACAGTACAACCAATGAAATCTGGATTTGGGTTTTGTAAACAAATCACATGCTTCCAGGCTATGACCCTGACAGGACTTCAACTATGGTGATGTCTGCCAGCACCGTAACACTAAATAAAACGCATTAGTGCTCATATCACATATGCTAGATCCTCACCACAGGGGAAACTCATTAGTAAGTTACTATACAATGAAAACTGACAAATTTGTAGCACAGAGGAGGAAATCCTGTCCCCACGGAAACCAGCGGCAAATTCTAATTCATGTAGACAGGTCAAGAATTGTATTCAACAGTTTTTTCCACTGTGAAAAATACATTCAAGACAGACAAGTATTTTATAACCTCCTTCAGAGGTGGACTATCTACATTTCTTGTAACATTAAGGATAAAACAAATTGTAAAAATTTGTATTAAAATCACCAGCAAGACATCAGTTCTCTCTGCCTCACTTTTACAACTCAGCTAATTATGATGGGAATAGTAGTGGGAACTTTTTGTGAGTCTGTTAGGTATCATGAGAATAACACAGGAAAGGTGCTTTATTAGCGCTTTTATAAGTTGGTTGGTTGGTGGGGTTTTATCCTTTTTTCCCCTAAAGTTGTGGACAAAACACAGAACATGGACATAACTAGCACTTTTAACAATAGTATAAACCTTGACATAGTTTGCAGAGAAGATCTGAAGAAAACAAAAGGCCAGTGTGTCCCTTAGATACAGCCACACACATCACATGAATCAGAAGGATTCATGCACATACCCATTTTAAATTATTCCCAAAGGATGCATGCTCTCTTTCTCACGCTCTGTGCAACTTCTCTGAAGTCAGTAATACAGATCCTGGCTCTGCACTTCCAAAACACAGTCATGAATATACCTTCTTCAATAACTGTCAGTCTGATGGCAGCACACAATGCAGAAAATTTTTTGGCAAGTGATCCTAAGGCAGGATGCTATCCCATGACATGAAGCTGCTGCTTTTTCTATCCTTTTTTGTATTAGATTAGGTTGCATACTGTAGACATATCCTCACTTCATGTCCTTCACCAGAGGAGCTGGAGGGAAAAGTCCCATTGATTTAAGACGTGAGGGTGAATTAGTAATCCCAGTGCTTCAGGAACAAATTTAGAAATGAAGGCCATAGGGTCTTTACGGCAGAAAGAGAAATGAACACAAACCACACAATTTGTATTACACATACTCCAGAAGGTCCTTTCTGTTCTTTATTTTCTCTTGAAAGTTGACTTCACACTCTATAACCAATAGGGTAAATTGATTATTCCAAAGGATCCAAATCTATTACAAGTCCCAACGAGTTATCAGGTGAATCGATGTTGGAAATTCTTTACGGCCACAATATCCACCACAATTCCCTAAAGGAAAGGTAATACAATGCCATTTCTTGTTATCTGCGTTTTTTTCAAGGCAAAGGCAATGCCTAACTTGTTCACTAGCTTCTTTGCAATTCTTTCCAGCTTTTTTCAAGGCAACATCATTAGACATTCAGGAAGATCCACTAGTTATGAGTCAAAACATGATGGAGACTTGGGAGACTTCCCTAAAAACAATTAAAATTAATAAAACTATTATGCATAATATATAACACTATATACCACTTGACACTTTACAGTTCTTTGTGCACACACCAACAGATTGTTCTATAGAATATCCCCATGAAGATGGCACGTCCTATAACCAGAAATGAAAAATCTGCAACAAACCTTCCTACTGGGTGAAACTCCACTCAATCCGAGTGTCTGCTCAATATAATAGAAGCAGCCACTGTTAGAAACATGGTTCAGGAACACTCTTCTCCAGTGTCTCAGCCAGTCTCATTAGTTAGAAACTACTCCTGCATAAAGCCTAAGCGGTTTTATAAACATTAGCCCCATACTCGTATATCATACATATATTTACAGTGCATATTTAATAATATTATTACAAATACATATTGATGCAAATAATAACAAAAGATGGACCTAGACCAGTTCCGAGAGCAGTACAGGAGTGGAGCAGCCTTTGAGACTCCTCTTGACTACAGGGCTTAACTGAGCTGGCAATGCCAGCTTTCCCTTCACGCTCCTCTCTCTGCGCTCTCGCAGGTTACGCACTTTCTCATCCACCTTCTATCTGCAGCTTCCCCACAGCTGAAGTTAAACTCAGACAGACACAGCAAAAAATCAAAGGTGTCTGAGGGTCACATACAGAAACAAAGAAGACGTTAACGCATTTCCCAGACTGATGACAGAAGGACTTACAGCTACAAAAGCCAGCTCACATCCCTGAAAAATTCAGCACCCATCCTAAATCTTAGACCCTCTTGAGCCCTTTGCTCCTATGTTATCACTAGCATTGGGAGACTGCTATTCTTGTAAGCGTGCACACGTCCAACAGAAATCCACAGTTTTATTCCTGTGCTCCTCTATAGATACATTCTGGCTTGTCTCCTCGTGTGCATGAACAAAGTAACGCTAAAATTCATTATACACACTGTAGATCTCCTGCCCCACCAGATGCCTTCCCATTCCCACAAGGAGCAAGCCCTTACAAGACTATGGCCACTGCAAAGACACAAAACCTCAGTGCAGACAGTTCCTGGCTCCCATGAATCTCAGAGATCTCCTCATAGGGGCTGGCAGGCTACTTGCCATTTCCTTAAACGGAGTTCCTGTAAGGATGGTGCTAAGAAAGGAAAAGATCTTTTCTGTCTGAGATCCTTTTCTGGCCATTCCACCAGAGCCTGCAGATGATCTGACTTGTGCACTTACTTAGGTATTTTAACTCAACTGAAATGCCAAAAACTATTTTACAGCAAGTTCTGCTTTTGAGTCCATACACTCAGGTGTACATCCAAGACAGAAAGTTGCTTCCCCATCACCAAGACAGGTGCAGGTGCTCAAGGGGCAGCGAGGGAATAATGCAGGGGAGAAAGACTACTTTTCCTCCCTCCAGTAATCCGTATCTTCCATAGACAAACAAGGAAGACCACCGTGAGCATACTCTAAGTTATGTCCAGCCCTCTATTTCTGCATGACTGGAGTCTTCTTGTGTGTTGCTGCACTCAGTGCATGGCTTATAAAATATTTCTGTAATGATAACAGGACATTTGTGAAAATGCTGTTCAGCCCAAACCATAGCAGACCACACAGCAGTGAGCACCCGACTGTCGACAGTATGTCATGCTGAAGATCTGCAAGCAGAACGATGTTTTCAGTGTACCACTTACACTAAGGCAACTTCCTACCGACCCCAGTCAACCCCCTTGTACAAAGCATATTTTTCTTGCTTGAAGCAGCATACGTTTGCAAGAACAATGCTTTAGCGACTAATGCCACATACCAGGCAGGCTGGGAAAGCAGTCTTTCTCCCACTGCCCCTGAGGCTGTGAGGTAGAGGGGCTGTAGGCAGGCAAACATTAGGAACTGCTGTCTTCACAACAACACATGTATCAGAAATATTCTCAGAAGTATTTTAGTTACATGAAATCAAATCTTGACTTCTTCAACAGGTCTCTGACAAATCAACTATCTGCCATTTAGATGACCTGGATATTTGCTCCTTACATGGACTTCAAAAGATAACCCACTCTGGAGTTACTCATGTGGTGATAAGATTTGTCATTAGTGGAGTCATGATACAACTGGATATGATATAAAAAGGACTTCACTCTGCAAATAACATATAAAGAAATACGTTACGACATTTAGGATATACAGAGTCTCAAAGATATTTGCTTCATTGGAGGAATCACCCACATTACCAAAAAATACTTAAAATACTAGGCTAATAATTCAAGACTTCGTTTCCAAGGTAAGAAACAGCAACTTGCTGTTCATAATTGATTGATGGAGCTGCTTGCTGAGGTTTATGCCTCACTACAACATTATTAGCACACAATATTATCTATCATTAAACTGCAAGTCTATGAGAAGAAACGAAAAAAAGCAGAGGATCACTAAACCTCAACGGCAAATTTTAAGTGCCGTGAACAAAACCAAAAGTGCATTTTACTAACGCTTCTAGTCTTTATTTCACCAAGGCATAATTGGATGTTCGAAACGCTGCAAATGCAGAATAAAACTACCAATTCTCCTCCTTAAAATAAAACGTTAGGCTTGCAATTATACGACTTCGGCGTATCATTTTGAGCAATTACTAATTAACTATGATCCCTGATCGGAGCGTGCAGAAGTAGTGATTTTCTCCCTCAAGAGTTGCGCCTCCCTCGTTTTAAGCCAAGTTCTGGCACGGAGGGAGGCAAAAATCCACCCAGGCGTGTGCGCAGGAGGCGGCGTGGCACCAAGAGGAAGAAACGCTTTTTTTTGGAGAAAACCATCCCCGAACGTGGATTCCGGCACGCATCGCTCTGCCG
>NW_009694837.1:0-316 GCF_000703405.1 Apaloderma vittatum
TTCAGCCTTTCCTCCCCAGGGAGATGTTCCGCTCTTGTGTCCACGCTCACAGATGACAGCAGAAGGGAGCTCGGGGTGTGGGTGCAAGTCCAGGTTATGGCAAGAAATTGGTATTTGTGATTAGATTTGGGCTGAATTTGGCCTCCTTCCCGCAGAGAACCACTTCATTCTTCAGGTCAGCCTGCAACCTGGCAGTGCTTGAATATCCTCTGCTTGATAAACCTTTATTTCTCCCCCTAACGCCACGTGTGCCCTTACAGATAATAATCGATACCCCTGAACACCATAAGGACACTCCAGTGCTCTTAATTCACAA
>NW_009694838.1:0-6551 GCF_000703405.1 Apaloderma vittatum
TTTCCTAGCTGCCTTCCTACATCCTCTGACAGTAGTCTTATATTCTAGCCAAGTGGCCAGCCCCTCCTCCCACTTTCCTTTGTCCAGCAGGTCCCTGTTTAACCATGCGGGTCTCCTGGCTCTCTTTCTCGATCTCCTATCTGTTGTGATACACTGATCCGTGGGCTTAGAAGAAGTGGTCCTTGAATATTAACCAACTATCTTGGGCCCCTTTTTACCTTCTAATACCCTGTCCCATGGGATTTCCCCTAGCAATTTTTTGAAAAGGCCAAAGTTGGCTCTGCTGAAGTCAAGAGTTGTGATCTTACTTGGTATTCTTGTCCTACCGCATAAGATTCTGAACTCCACCATCTCATGGTTGCTGCACCACGTTATTCTTCCCAGTATTCTCATTTCTTCCGAATCACAGAATCATAGAATGTGTTGGTTTGGAAGGGATCTTTAAAGGTCATCTAGTCCAACCTCTGCATTAAGCATGGACCTCTTTAAGTAGATCAGATTGCTCAGACTCCCATTAAGCCTGTGCTTCCCCCTAGTCTGGGATGCCTCCCCTCACAGCAGTTGCTAGGTAGATTTCAGAGAAACTGCGGGAAGTTTCTGGCTAGTTTGGGTCTAGCCCATCAGCCTAGGGGTACACCCAAGGAGTTGGCTGGCAGTCAACGGTAGGCCAGTTGACTGACCACAGCTCAGAATTGACTGAGCTTTAAAACGAGTTCCTGCTGGGGGCGTGTTGGAGCAAGTCCCTTTGGAGCAGCAGGTCCTGCAGTCAGGGCACAGCCTGCCCCTTGGTTTGGGATGCCGGCCACGGTAACTCCTCGAGGTTGATAGTCCTCATCTTTATATGGGTGAGTGCATATATGCTCCAGATCATTATTCTTAGTTTAAGGGTTGGGTGTAGTAGTAACTGCTCTTCTCAGCCAATACTAGAACTTGTGAATTTGGGGGAGCGTTTCATTTCTTTATAAATCCAGTTTAATTATGCTTGTGGACTGATTGAGAATGGGAGCACTCCTCATATTTACTGGTGCAGCAAAAAGGGTATCAATGGAGAGAGTGTTACAGTGGCACCTCAGAAGCCCCAATTGTGGAAAGGGTTAAGGAAAATTCGTGGAGCCAACCTTGCACTTATGAGTAAGCAGTTTGCTCTGAGGAGCTGGATTTTCTGTGCAGAGGTAGAAATAAGTAGTTTGAGATCAGAAATGAAGCAAGAAAGGGAGCAGACACATCTGTTGGAATGGAGAATTAATGCTGGCACAAGTGAAAAGACCCTTCGAAGTGGTCTAAATCTGGAAATTAATATCGAGTACTAATCCGGAGACCTGGGACAGAGACATCTGGGGAGATCGTGGTGAAAGCGGCTCAGAGGGGAAAGTGGAACTGGAGGAAAGACACATGAGACCCCTCATTAAGAGAGAGAGCTCCTCTGCCCCGCCGGGTGGAGACCCGTGGAGCACAGTCCATACTATCCCCTAGTCGGGACCCCTAGCTCGGTAAGCTGCAGGCAAAATTCTCCCGCAGACCAGGAGAAATGGAGACGGAATATCTGTGGTGTGTCTCTTCAACTGGCGGAGATGGCATACTTTTAAGTGACAATGAAGCGGCTGGTTTTCTGGGGTTCAGGAGTGTTTCTGACTGATGGACTGGCAGGTGATCGGTCGATAACGTCCCACGGGGCATACTGGGCTGGGGAGGTTGACCCCAAAAAGAGAGGGGACTCCGTTATTATTAAAGTAAAAGGGTTATCTGAGTTAAGTGACGGAATTCAAAACGCAGCATGTGTTGAAGCAACGTATGAACGGGGACAACAAGGCATCCCAATAGCCATACCAGTGGAACCCCATCACGTGAAGCCCCTGATCAGAGGGCTACCAGACACCTTAAAAATCCACGAGAATTCCGTCAGGGAAAGAATTCAGAGCACAATAGAGCGGAACGGGCAGCACTCAGGCGGCCCCGGCCATGTGATCAGCTGGGCGGTTGTTACGTTCGGACGTGAGATGGGCTGGGCTGACCCTAGGGGCGAGAACAGGCGGCTCCTCTGAGCCCGAGCAATTTTGCTGCGGAGCGCCCGGACCGGCTCAGGGTGGGCGCGACGGGCCCAGGGATGCCGACTCACCACACTCAGAACTGGTGGAACTGCTGGAAGGGAATGCGAAGAGTCAGAAAGCCCCAAGGGCAACAGCTCCCCCTCCTCCCGGCCAGAGGGCAGTTAACCCCTCCGTGCCTCCGCGGGAGGAGCGGCTGCATTTAAACTGAACGCCGTGGGGTGTAGATCGGCTGCCCAATCCGCATAGTAAATTCTTACCAATGGTCTGCTGATAAAGAGGCTTACATACACATCCCTGTGGGCTCACAGCGAATTAGTTTGGAATTTCTAATCGATACAAGAGCCCAGATTAGTTTAAATAAGCAACAGGCAAAGGAGTTGAGAATCAAACCATCGCGAAAAGCTATAAATAGAGTGGGGGTGACGGGTGCGACAGAAAAATGCCCCCTAGCCCGAACTCAGTTTTAACTGCCTGGAGAAAAAAGAATGACTGCTGTGGAAGTTTTAGGTTTTGATGTTCTGGCAGGCAAGCGCTAGTGTTTGCCTGGTGGCAGGGTGTGGAGTTTGGAAGCAGGGAGATAGAAGCCAGGCAGGTAAGAGCTTTGCAAACTGCTTCAGCACAGATAAAAGTTTTGCAAACTGCCCCCCCCACCCCCGTCACTACCATGCTCCAAACTCACTTGTGTTTGCCAAATGCCTAGTGCAGCCAAAAGCGGTGTCGCTGAATTGCCTGGTGGCCTTGAGAGAAGGCAGATTGTAAACTGCACCCATTCTCCCTATAATTTGCCAGTCTCCCCAGTCTTCAAACCTGATGGATGGTGGCGATTGACCATTGATTACAGGGCATTAAACAGTAACACTTGGCAATTGACCATTGGTTACAGGGCATTAAACAGTAACACTTTAACACTGTTAACAACTGCTGCTGTTCCAAGCATAGCTTCCATAGTGATTGCAATACAAGCTGCTGCCCATTTTGGAATGCCCACACTCGATGCAAAAGACACATTTTTCATGGTCCCTCTAAGGGAGGAGGACAAACCTTAGTTTGCCTTTACGTGGGAGAAGGGCTCAGTATGCTTTCAATCAACTCCCACAAGGCTACAAACATTTATCCACAATGCTTCAGCCAAGCTCCTTGGTACCACAGAGGTGCCTACAGGTGTCTGTATTTATCAGTACACAGATGACATCTTAATCAGTAGAGACCACGAAGAACGCTTTAGAAATCCAAAGATTCAGGCATTCTGTCCATCAGAACCACTCATGGGTTATAACCTTCAACTAAGAGTGTGTAATGACCCCGAACTGGACAGTAAATCAAATCAGCTACCATCACAAATATCTGTGGGCCAACTAGTCATGGTGAAGCTGCCCTATAGGCACTGTGACCATGACTGGTGAAACCCAGAAGTTTATATGCATGGAAGGCCCTGGATAGAAATGGAAAACCCCACCGTATATTAGTGTCCACTGGATTATCCCTGACTTCTAACTTGAAAGCCCAGCCCTCAGGGGCTGAGGTCCACCTTTGTGTTCTCTTTCAGGACAATGAAGGCAGACCCCTCTGTTCTCCAAGGGATAAAGATGGATGTGAAGTGCTAATTGGTCAGCAGATGAATGTGGTGCCAGTGCCCTCAATGTATCTTTGGACCTGATATACCGACATGGAGGAAATGTCAAAAAACTCAGTGGCAATTGTTGCAGCAGTGGGAAGTGCTTGACTGGAGGGATTTTCATATGTTTGGGTTTCTGGGTCAGAGTATCCAAAAAAATAAGTTATATTAAGATAATATGGGAGGTAGTTTACTATAATACCTCAATGTTTGAGGAATGTATTTTGCACATTGCTAATTTTGTTAAGTGTTGGTGTATGTTTAGGGCTACACTTTATGGCACTTTGAAATACCTCATGTTCTACTGTAACGCAAAGCTTAACTGAGATATGATGATCTGGAGTGAGTACTAATCCTCACCAAGACTGCACCCCCTTTGAACCCTGAAGGCAAAAGGTGCCTGCACCACCACTTCAAGAAAACTCGAACTGTGACTGTGGTCACAGGGTGGATTGTGGCAGGTGCATCCCCCTAGTCTGGGATGCCTCCCCTCACAGCAGTTACCAGGCATTTTTCAGAGAAACTGCGGGAAGTTTCTGGCTAGTTTGGGTCTAGTCCACCAGCCTGGGTGTACACCCAGCGAGCTGGCTGGCAGGCAAAGGGAGGCCAAGATGGCTTTAATTGACCACAGCTCAGATTTGACTGAGCTTTAAAATGAGATCCTGCTGGGGGCGTGTTGGAGCAAGTCCCTTTGGAGCAGCAGGTCCTGCAGTCAGGGCACAGCCTCCCCTTTGGTTTGGGATGCCAGCCACGGTAACTCCTCGAGGTTGAGAGTCCTCATCTTTACATGGGTGAGTATATATATGATCCAGATCATTATTCTTAGTTTAAGAGTCGGCTGTAATGTAGTAACTGCTTTTCTCAGCTGATACCAGAGTCTTCTGTTTTCCAGGCTGCACCTCAACTCTCTCAGCCTGTCTTCGTAGGAGAGGTGTTGCAGCCCTTTAATCTTTTGTGGCCCTCCCCTGGAGCAAGCCATCATTTTCCCCCTACCTGGACAGAATACTCAAAAGTCAGCTAGCGACATCTGATCTGTATTTTAGTTAAAACATATCCATTCTGATGTTAATATGTACCATCAATTTTTGGCCACCCATGAACAGTCTATCTTTTCCCAAAGGTACAAATACCTGAGCTGGCATTCTGCATAGTACATTTAGTCACAGCAAAATCTGCTCCTGAACGATGATGATAAATAGTATTCTGCTCGGATGGGCAGTAGGTGGAAACACAGGTTACAGCTACTGGAATAAGAAATATCGACAATGAACACAGAGCTCACTCCATTTGCTTTACCTGCTGGTTTTATTCTGGCAAAACATGGGTAGTATGTAGCTTTTGACAGCTCTATTTTTATTCCTTTCCTGTTTTGATCAAGAAAAGTCTTTTCCTGTGTCCCTGCTCTTGCCGAGTCAGTATGTTGGACTCTTTTGTCTCTCTGGAAAAGCAGACACCTTCAAGCAACTCATCCACTTCTCTTCATAATCTCGTAATCATACTTGGCATTTAATTCTTTTTTTCTTCTCACACCACTTCACCTGAAAATCTTCTGTCAGGTCCTCTTAAATTTCCTGGCATTACCCTAACTGTCCTTGTCCCCATTCAGCCTTTTACACAAGCCTTCCGACTCTCTAAGTTTCATTTCTGCAGTTTTACAGATTTTTGTTATTGCCTGGTCCCACTGCTCTGAAACCAACTGATGTAAAAGGCTGCTACATATCTTCTCACAGATATGTGGCAACCTGTCCACATAACCTTTATCTTCATATATCCATTAGCTCTCATAATATCTGGATTCAGTTACAAAAAAAAACCTGCTTGGTTTTAAAAGTCTGCATAGATTTGCTCCAACATGTGAGTCTCTGCTGTCTTTTTCCTCTTCTTTCTAGGAATGCAGTAACTGCCTGAACGAATAAATTCAGTCGTGTGTCTTGCAAGACATTACTACATGCTTCAGTGGAAGGTATAGGAAAAAAAAGACAGATATTTACTTACAGCTGTGGAGAAAGAAAGTTTTTTCACAATCCTTTATATGAAAATCCATTCTCAGACATGAGAAGAGGTATTTGTTTACCCCGATAAGTACACTTGAAGATGTCAAATTAATCATTAAAATGGGGGGGCTGGGAGAAGGAAAAGCTGCCCACTGTAAGTGAAGATCAGGTCTGAGACCATTTAAAGAACCTGAAGGTGCACAAGTCCATGGGACCGGATAAGATTCATCCATGGGTCCAGAGGGAACTGGCAGATGAAGTAGCTAGGCTGTTTTCCATCATATCTGAGAGGTCATGGCAGTCTGGTGAAGTCTCCACTGACTGGAAAAGGGGATACATCACCCTCATTTTCAAAAAGGGAAAAAAGGAAGACCCAGGCAACCACAGGCCAGTCAGTCTCACCTCTGTGCCTGTCAAGATCATGTAGCAGACCCTTCTGAAGGCTCTGCTATGGCACACGGAAAATGTGAAGGTGATTGGTGGAAACTAACATGGCTTCACCAAGGGAAAATCCTGCCTGACAAATCCGGCGGCTTTTTATGATGGAGTAGAATCAATTGAAAATGGAAGAGCAACTGATGTCACCTACCTGGACTTGTGCAAGGCCTTCAACACTGCCCCACTCGACATCCTGGTCTCCACATTGGAAAGACATGGATTTGATGGATAGAACACTTGGTAGATAAGGAACTGGCTGGAAGATCGCACCCAAAGAGTTACAGTCAATGGTTCAATGTTCAAATCAGTACTGGGACCAGTACTATTTAACATCTTTGTCGGCAACATGGAGAGTGGTGTTGAGCGCATCCTGAGCAAGTTTGCTGACGACACAAAGTTGTGTGGTGCAGTTGACACACTGGAGGGTAAGGATGCCATCCAGAGGGACCCTGACAG
>NW_009694839.1:0-31335 GCF_000703405.1 Apaloderma vittatum
TGGACTCAAAGATCTTGAAGGTCTCTTCCAGATAAAAATGTTCTATGATTCTATGATTTGTTATGGTCTTAAAGGAAGATATGAAGTATCACTGTAGTTAAAGTTACAAGAAAATAGGTATAAAATAATTTCAGAAAAAAATCAAGGACTTAAATGCTTCTGGACAGTATTTGCTTTATGTATATATTATCAAATACGTTGGGTTTTGAAAAAGTGTGTCATCACATCAACCTGCAATATAAATAGCTTGTAAAATTCTACTCATCAAAAATAGTAATAAACATTGTAAAATGTATAATCCTTTCTCAGATCTTTATACGCACTGAAAGCATTTTCTATCAAATGTCCTTCTATCCACTTTTTAAGAGAATCAATGGGAAGCTACTGCATGAATAGCTTATTCAATTTTTTTTAGAAAAATAAGAATATGACCAGATCTAGTGTCAAATATGGTCTATTTAACAGTTTCATCAGAAAGTCTACACTAGATAAACACTAGAGCTAAGGCCCAGAGTGGTAGTGGAGAAAGCCGAAACATGATCAGACTAGACCCTGCACAATATGATCCATGAAAACTCTTTCCAAATCAGGAGGAAAAGTAAAAAGAAAATGCTTCCTTTTCTGTGCTTGTTTTTTCAGAGGTAATTAGAAGATCCAGTTGTACGCCCACAACTCTTCCTCTGTCACAAATTTCTACAGTTCTGTCTTACTGAGCAGCAATTTGCCCTTCAGCTTTGCAGAGTAATGGCTTTGAAAAATTAAACTGATTCTGATTTATCAAATGACATCTTGAAACTGTTGTTTCTGTGACGATCCTGCTGCAATATTTTGAAGATGGGTGAGATGGAAGACAATAGGTATTCCCATTAGCTTCACATGGTATCTCTGAAGAGCCTTTCATCTTTCTCACCAGGTATAGGGAAAAAAGTCAGGTCCAAAAGTCACTGTTCAAACAGTTAATTTACTGAAAATTGACAAAATTCTTCCTAAACTACAAGTAATGCTGTTTTGCTTAAATGCCATTTGAAGAGAGGCAGAAGGGAATCTCAGGCATGCCTCATCTTTGTGATTCTCTCCATTTCCTCTGTGACTCTGGCAGTGCTTTCTTTCACATTCATTATTTCCATTCAGAGAAGGGTAATACTGGCTTTTGTGGGTTCTACAAACAAAAGTGAAATTCCTCAGCTTGCTGGTAATCTCATAGTGTCTTCTTCATTGTTATCACCGAGAAGTGTAGCACACTGCCTCAGAGGTTTAAAGGCTAACTAGCAACAACTGTCATTCTGTATATGTCATAAAATTGGCTGGATTAATGAAGTTTATCAGATAATACACATGTATTCATCACGCATTTAAGATTTCATAGTGATTAATATAACACAATGAAAGTTACTATTCAAATTCTATCTTATGTGATTAGGATTTAAGGTGAAGTTCCTGGTAGACTCATGCTTTTATATGTTCAGAAGCCTTTAAATCATTAATCTGTGTTAAATGAAACTTACTGAACATTCAGTAGCAATTTACAGTAAAATGAAATTAATATTAAATAAACTGTACAAATGTACATAAGCAAAATTCTCTTTTTTCCATACTTGTTGAAATTGGTCCACAGTGTGATCAAATTGCTGGATCTATGCCTCCTGATGCACATAGATACAAATCTCACAAAGACTCAAGCAAGACATGTGCCCAGTTCCATGAATATGTCCTAAAAAGCATGCTGTCAAAGCAAACTATTATTAAATGCGTAGCATTTAAGTAGGACTCTACGATTGGGTAAATACATATTTTGGCTCTCCAAAAAAGCTGAAGATATTAAAATAACCTTTGTTAGGCTCAAAGCCTATTTAGCAGATAACTGAAGCAGAGCCCCATCTCAAAACTCTACAGAAGATGCGAAGAAACCTGAATGACCTTTATCAACAAAACAGCTAAGTTACTACATAGAAAGGGAAAGCATGCAGAGCCAGAATAGCAAATAAACCTAATTTAAAACACACATCTTTTAAGTACAAGCCTTTATACCCATCTAGCAATACGTAACTGCAAGACAATCTACACTGCAAGATCGGTATACATTTTAAAGTTTTTTGTTGGATTTATTTTTTAAAAATGTTTTAAGGTACCACAAAGCATTCATTTATTAATGAACACCCTTATATATAATATAAATATAGAAATAAATACATTGTCTTATTGTAACAAAAGGAATTTTAAATATTCAACATATCAGGAATAGAAGTCTGAAAATAGTTTTACTGTTCTTGCTTGTTCTTAAAAAGGGAATTCAAATGCCTTAATTTTTTGGTGAAAAGTGCAAGTAACAGCTAAACAATGACCCAGTGTCTTATCTTGCCTACTCTCTTTACACAAGCTGGCTCACGGCGCTGCCATACCAACCCCAACAAACATTCTTGTGCAGATTATGGTCCAATCTAAAATAAGAACTTAAAACATGTTTCCTCTTTTCCTTACCTCCCATTTCAAGGTATTTTAATCAGTGGAAAGTTGAACTTTCTAGACTTTTTGTTAACGTGAAGAAAAAAGAGGTTCTCTGACTGAAAAAAACCTCAAGTGACTTGCTTCCAAATCAGATTTGTACTGTCCCCCCTCAAGATACCTATTTACATGAAATCTCTTACAGTTTCTCTGTCTGTATAAAATGCAGATGCCATTGCACATCAGGCCTGTGTTTGCCTCTTTGCAGAGACAGTCCAAAACAGTTTTCCTGATCTGTTTCAACTTGAAATGTTGTCAATATATGGATTGTCTTGCTTTCTAATTCAGTGAAAAATCTAGTTTTCCATTAGTCTCTGCCTTTCTAATTTTCGATACAGCTTTACTAAATGTAATTATTAAAGGCAGATTCAAGAAAGCAATTACTGAGCTACTGGTTTGTATCTCTGAAGTCTTAATAAGGAACAAGAAGTTGAAGTGACAGAAACACTGCAAAAAAAGAAATCTGACTATGTGTTTACTTTAATATGTACAATATACAGAGAGAAAAAACAGAATGGTATGGAAAATTGTTATACTCAGTGTATATCTGGGGCAACCATACAACTCCCCGTCATCATAAATGAGTTTTAATCTTCATGTCACTGTGCAGTGCATTAGGATTGCAAGTGTATTTCAGAACTGTTGCAGAAATAGCTCTAGAAAAGTTTTTTAAAATATATTATCGAGAGTGGGATTGTGAAGAATGGGAATCATAGAATCATAGAATCATAGAATGGCCTAGGCTGGAAGGGACCTTAGAGATCATCTAGTCCAACCTCCCTGTTTTGGGCAGGGACGTCACCTCTTGACTAGACCTGGCAACACATGGGGACCGAGCGGGAATCAAACCCGCGGCCTCAGTGTTGCAGCATTTTGCCTTCTTCATCTGAAGATTTTCAGTGTATTCTGGAGGTTACAGTATTTAGAGGAATTATACTAAACTATGAGATATATAATCTCACTTGCCAGTACTAGCAACCAAGCATTCAAAGTAAAACAAAGGTCATTTTGTAAAAAAACATAATTAATCGGTAGAATATACGCAGTAGATTGTTTTAAACCTAAAGAGTATCCTAAAGCACGGGAATGCGCTAAATTGCAGCATAGTCCTCTTGCTACCTTCCAGAGAATTTCAATAATCATTCTCAAGATATTTGAGTCCAGACACAGAAGACTGAAGCTAGAATATTTTCCTTACATGTAATGATCTCCTCCATACAAGCCAATCATCTCCATTTCTCCCCCACGAAAATGTGGATACAATATAGTCAGTAATAGAAGTCCTGCTTAACAGCTACACCTTGACACCACCTCTGGTTTTGTGACAATTATTCTACATAGACTAAAGCATTAAACACTTAAGTTGTAAAAACATTTTAGTCATTTTATGTATCAGAAAGAGTGGCTTTTCTCATGTGCGAGGCAACAATACCAGCTTTGAGTGAATTCATGAGACAAATTAGAAATCAGCTCAAAATAATTTTGATTAAAAAAAAAATCAGCCTACAGAGCTTTCCAACATTCCTCTTTCATCACAATAGTTTATCATACACAGCAAATTAATTCAAGTATATTAGCAGAGTAGTAATTAAGGACCTAGCATCACCTGCTTTACTTTCCATTGCACTCATCACAAATGTCTAATGGCACAGAAGCACCTAGGCATTCCTTATATACAACACAGAGGGTAAATCACACCAAATAATTAGCAATATAAAGGAAAGGGAGAGCTAAGATTAACATTCCTCTCAGGAAACTCAGTCAGAAGAAAGCCCTGTAGAAAAATCCTTACAGATCTTAGGGGTGACAGTAACCCGAGAGCCCAAACTGAGGACTCCAAAAGTCAGTGGGAATCCTAGTACCCATGGGCAGTACAGTGAGTGACCTGTGAAGACCACATTTCCACTTTGTAAGCACTGTCCCATCTGTCCTACCACAGAGGAAGCACAGTGCCAATTCTGAAGGTTCTCAAGCTTTTCTTCATTACACACCTGTGCACACATGCCACACACCATCACATGAAGGTAACACCCCTATCTTGTCAGTGGCCAGTTTTGCCAGTGGCCAGGACAGCAGTGTGGAGGGCAACCTAGGGCCCATGGGATTGCTATTACAAATAGGCTAGAGTACATCAGCAGGTGTTACTTTAGATTACTAAAAACATGGATTTTTTTAGAAACAGATTTCATTTTACAGATGTATTTACTTTCTCTTGAAAACCAGGATTTCCATGTTTTCCTTTCTATGTTGTAGCAAATGTGGCAAAGGTAAGCTGTCTATTCTGCATAGGACAGATTTATCAACCCTCAAGACAAAAAGCTAAATACCATGCTCCTGTTCAAACAGCTTACACATTTATCTAGCACCAACCATCTACTATGGAAATTTCCTCTCCTCTCAGAAAACTGTGGTCTGGACCTTGTGTTATAAACTCCTTATGTTAAAATTGGAGCAAGAGGCTGTTCCACAGTGTAAGACTGATAATACAGTAACTGTAAGTGAAATACTGAATAGTACCAAGATCTCTCCTCTTCGTACTAACTTCTATGGCAATTGATCTTCACTGGAATCGTAAAGTATAAAGGAAAACATTCAAAGGAGAAATTAGCCATTTTATGCTGCCTTGGAGAATATATTCGGTATTTATTTAACCTTCCTTCACTTTAACAGCAAGTAGAACCTAAGATATAGGATCAAAAGACAAGAACAAAATAAGAGGTAACTCGTACATAGGCCATTTAAAACACTGTTTTGTTCAGTGTTGTCTTGTAATACAAAATGCCTTTTTTTTCTCTTCAGTCTTTTTGAATGATTTGACTTGTACAAGCCACAGTCATTTTGTTGTATGCTTATGGAAAATTAAAAATCTTGTCTGTAGCAATATCAAATCATCTGTACACAGCAGTCATCAACTCTCACTTCTGTCTATCCTAGCAGTACACACCCCCTCCCACACTTCCCTCTTTAGTCTAGGTGAGCTGTCAAGTTTCTAGTTTCTGACGTGTATTTACATCATTCAATGACATCTGACAGTAGTGAAAGGCCACAGAAAACTGCTTATTGATCAGAGCAAAACTAGTTGACGGAGCAGATGAGGTTGTATCACAGAAATGCAGCCACACTCAGGTGATGACATTTTGCTCCCTTGTATACAAGTGCTTAATGGAATACAACTTCATTATGTGATGCCAGTAGTGCTTAAAGTATTGCACAGTTCTCGTGAGTGTTTTGTCTATGTGGTGATGAGGACAATCTATTTGTACTGGTACCAACATATTAGTAACCTGTTTTGCTCACGAACACTTGCAAACTACCAGCCAATGTGTCCTGATGAATATACTGAGAGACACTGAAGACTCAATCTTGCCAAAATCTAATTGAGCTGACCTTTTAAGAAAAGATGGAATTACCATTTAGGGAGTCAGATCTAAGTCAAGATTTAGTTCTGCAGAATTCTGTGCTGCTTAGTAAAGACATTTTAAATGACCATTTTTATGCTTGGGACTGGTACAGCTTCCCAATGGAAGTGATAACTGATCATTAGTGTTTCAGAGGTTATTATATCAACTTGCATGAGAGTCTTTCAAACTGTATTGATTTAAATGCTGAAGAGTTCTTGGGCAGAGGCACTCCATCCAAACTGTCCTGCAGCTAAAATATTAATTTCCTTATTTTTATCAGTTTCTTCTTTCTGTTCTCTTGAGCAGAAAAGCACATCAATGTAAACTCATTTTTCACAGAGTAACATGTAAGGCAACGATTACAGTACACAACCATTCCTTACAGAATCTGTGTTTGCATTAGCGGTCTAATTGGAAAACTCAAAGCAGTTCTACCACAAAATAAATTGCAGTGATTCAAAAAAGGCAGCATTTTACAAGTACCTGAATAACCTGAAATCGTGAAACTTCTAGGCTGATCACAACACAGAACTCAGAACTTGCTTTCCACTTCATATTTTATAGTAGACAGCAGCACTGGGTCTTTTTTACTTAAAGAAAAAATTCAGAGGATAAGATGCCAACGGTCCAAAAGTTGCTCTTTACAATGGTTCAGTGTTACTCAAGCCTTGCATTCAGGTTAACTACTTATAATTGAAAACAATTTTCGGATTCAAAACAAAACTACTGGCCACCTCATACATTCAGAAAATTTTTTCCATTTCAATTGGAAAGAGACAAAAGACTTGGTTCTCAGAGAAGGTACTTCCTATCCTTTGACTTAGACAAGCAGTATGAGACAAGAGCTTGACTAAATCCAAGTCCTATATAACTAGGGAAATCCAAGCTCTAAAACAGAGAAATGAAAGTGAATAATGTCTTAAACAAACTGAGTACATCTGCTCTTTCTCAGCAGAAACAAAATAGACTATCCTATATACTACTTATTGTCAACAAAGAAAAAGATGACAGCAGTCTTGTTATTTTCAGTTCAGTTGTATCACTGAGATTTATTTCAGACAAGAATAATTGTTAGAAGTGTCTTGTTCTTGGTGTTCTTGTAATGCATTTGAAAGCAAACAGCTTTCAGACTGTTTGGATAAAGTTTCAGGTACAGAGCAATTACTCTTCCCATTCCAACAGAAATTCTCAATTTCTATTGCAAAGAAATAAAAAAAAAGCAGCACAACAGTCATAAGACTGCATTTATTTTATTAACCCTGGCAAAACACTTTTCTGCTTTTTTTTTCCCTTCACAATCAGATGAATGGATCTCACTGAAACTTGAGAAGAATTTCAATGTGTACTGATTACTTGTGATGGAAAATTTCAGCCAAGAAGCAAATATTTACAATGATTCAGAAAAACGGAAACAAGGATTTGATTTCACCAAATGGATTTCAAATACACTTTCAACATTTTTCTACAGCTAACTCAGTATACATCTAACAGAAACTGTGTCATCTCAGGTACTATGGTTAGCTGTCAGCACTGGTTTGCACATACAAAATCCCGTGAATATTTAATATGCACAGATCTAAAGGGAAAATAGAAGATAAAGAAACAGTCACACATTCAATATATGTGATGACAAATGTCTGAAAAGCAAACTCTGCAATCTTCTTGAAGTTAGTGGGAAGGGAAAAGGAAGTACTCCAGACAATGGAGAGTATAGATACGATGTTATTTTATGTATACTTAAGTAACTAACTTCAGCACTGACTTTTTTTTTAAACAGAGAAAAAATTGTTGCTCATTCTGCCATAAAATCCTTCTCTACATAAACTTTTATTCATAAAAACTCACAATTATGAAGAATAATATTTTTGGACAAGAAGTTGCAGACAATTTACATTTTGTTCTTTCCAAGTCTGGATCTTGTATTTTGCGCTTATACAGAAAACAGGAAATTCTCTTCATCTTAGTTGTCTGATATGCATAAATATCTGGGCTCAAAGCCTTGACATTGAAACTGATGATGGCAGTAATTCATAACCAATGATTAAAAAACACAAAAGAAGTAAGTGAACCTACTCTAAAATTAACTCTGGATCTAGAACTGTTTGCTTTATATGAAGTGCAAAGTATCTATCGAAACTACAAGAAACATCTCCCTTTTCATTCAGTGAAGCTAATCTATCTTGAGTCACCCAGAAAATTAAGGATACACTGCTCAGTATTAATCATTCCCAAATTCTGCTGGACATAACTTGCAAAGAGTTTGTAGGAAAAGCAAGAAGCCAACATTTTCACTAATGAAATAGGAGCTGGGAGGACTGGAAGCAGAGACTGTATGACAGGCTGCTGACATATGGATGCATAGAGGAGGTGCAGAATTTGAAACTGTATTATAGTAAACACAATTAACTCTTCTAATCTTCAGATAGAGTAAAAGGCTTTTCACATTTGATGTTACCACTTAATTCCTTTTGGATTCAGCTTTCACTTTCCTAAAGCAGATCCTAACTGCAGTATGCAATAATCTAAACATCTTGCTCTTACTTGGAGCGTTATTTTAATATTTCTTTACTTCATTGCAAGAAAACATACATCACAGGCATTTCATGTTTAACATCTTCATCAGCGATTTGGATGAGGGATTGGAGTGCCCCCTCGCTAAGTTCACAGATGACACCAAGCTGGCTGGAAGTGTCGATCTGCTTGAGGGATCTGGACAGGCTGGATTACTGGGCCAAGGCCAGTTCCATGAAATTCAAAAAGGCCAAATGCCACAACAATCCCCGGAAGCGCTACAGGCTTGGGGAGGAGTGGCTGGAGAGCTGCCAGGCAGAGAGGGACCTGGGGCTGTTGATGGACAGTGGCTGAACAGGAGCCAGCAGTGTGCCCAGGTGGCCAAGAAGGCCAACAGCATCCTGGCCTGGATCAGGAATGGTGCTGTCACCAGGAGCAGGGAGGTGATCGTGCCCCTGTACTCGGCTTTGGTGAGGCCCCACCTTGAGCGCTGTGTCCAGCTTTGGGCCCCTCACTACAAGAGGGACATTGAGGTGCTCGAGAGGGTACAGAGAGGGGCTGCCAAGCTGGTAAAGGGCTTAGAACACAAGTCTTACGAGGAAAGGCTGAGGGATCTGGGGCTGTTTAGCCTGGAGGAGACTGAGGGGAGACCTCATTGCTCTCAACAACTACCTGAAGGGAGGTTGTAGAGAGGCGGGGGTTGGTCTGTTCTCCCTAGTGGAGAGTGACTGGACAAGGGGAAATGGATTTAAATTGCAGCAGAGGAGGTTCAGGTTGGATATTAGAAAGAATTTCTTTACTGAGAGGGTTATCAGGCATTGGAACAGGCTGCCCAGAGAGGTGGTTGTGTCACCTTCCCTGGAAGTGTTTAAGAGACAAGTAGATGTTGCATTGGGGGACATAGTTTAGTAGATTGATAGGGCTGGGATCTTCAAGGTCTCTTGCAGCTGAAATTACTCTATGATTCTATGATTCCTTCTGTTTCAGAAGAGACAGAAGACTTTTTCTTCCCTGTGAATAATTCACAGAAAGCCTACATCACTGCATCCAACTTCAAAAGAACAGAAACTGACTCTTTATGACAGGGATATATGAACTGAGTAAATGCCCAAGCCATTGCTCAAAGCATGCCTGTAGCAGTATCATCACTTCTTTACAGACAGGCACACTAAGCTGAAACAATGACTTTTCCGTTTTCCTAGTTAAACTCAGTGGAGTTAAAGTCAAAGTCAAAAGAAAAACTAATATTTGGAATCATTATGCATTGAGGCATCTTTACTTGTTAGTGGATAAGTATAGATTTTAGTGCCAGAGGCTGTTGTCTTATAAAAGGTTTACAATAAACCATGAACTTAACATTTTTAAAAGGAATCCTGAAAGACTAAGAAAAACAAATACATGTACTCACAAACACTTACAATGTTTACTAACATGAAGCAATTTACAGTTCTATCTCTGCTACCTTGAATCCCAGAGCACGAACCTGCATCACATAACCAGATCCTTCCATTGGGAAACACATCACTTCAGAGGGCTCCTTCAAGCAGGGGCTCATCTTTGCACTGAAGGCACATAATTCAAAGGGTCCCTGAGGATCTATGACAGGTTCCGCAGTGCACTTCCATGTCACTGTTTGCTCCTTCCTCCAGCTTCAGCCTTCTTACCTGCTCCTTGGCAAAATGACTCATTTGTGTTCTGCACAAAGTCCAGTGCATAGGCAGCAACTTCCAAAACCACATTTACTACTATAAAATGTAACAAGTCTATCCACTCTGCCTAGGTGACTTGACTGTTATCACCTCTCAATTACATAACTAACTGTTTGGGCCTGTGAATTGTTTTTCTTTTGTATTTTTAATACTAATTTTTACTTTTTTTTAAATCATGTTTCAATTTTTTATGTTAAGTACAAATATAAATGAAAATGAGATTGAGTTTAAAAAAGGTAAATTGCTACATCTGTGATTTAAGAAAAAAAAAGGCTGGACAGAATCAAAATTTATAAAGTATGTACAGAAAAGCTGTATATAAAGAAAAAAGGAATCACATATTCATTTAAAACCACACAAACACTGTTTCAGTCAATAAAATTATAAAATGTTTTTATCTTTCCAGATCTTAGAACATGTTCCGTTTATCTGATCTGAACACTGAAATTTGGTGATCTTGTCAACATACTTCAAAAACTACTCTTTGGATATATTTTGAAGAGAGCCAAGTCTATGTTTCCTCTACGGGTGAAGAAGCAAAAGGGGTTTTAAATTTTTTTTCCTGGTATCTTGTTCACCAAGTCACTATTTCAAAGTGGAGTTCAGTATGCTGACATTTTGTCATATTCCTAATTCATATCACACCCCTGAGCTCCTCTGGAAAGACTTACTTCAATCTGTCTTGGAATGGATCGCTTTTTTGAAGAAAAAGCTGCAAAAAATAATACAATTAATCACTGAGTAGTACAATGATCACTTCCCCTAACCTAATAGTCCCTTTAAAAAAACCCTCATGCTATAATCTCCCAATTATCACTATTCATTTATTATTAACTATCACAATAAATTGTATGTAGATCATGTGAAGTAGGACATGCTATGGTAATTTTTAGTATTACCTAACTGAAACTAACAATCCCAGTCGCTACTGTGTTGGCAACATACAATTAACTCCAGCCACTGCAGAATTTTGCTACATACTCATCAACTGAAGAGGTGGAAATAGTCACCTATTAAATCTTTTAAAAATTTTGTTAAGCGTAACAGAAAGTAATAATGTACTTGAAATGGAGAACATGCTTTTGTTTCAAAGATCAGTTTTGAAGAAATAAAGGCTACATAGAAAGGTGTTAGAAAATGTTAGGTTTAGATGACCAGACCCACTAGTATACCTGGGGGCAAAAAGATTCAAGAAAGGTCATGATTCATTAAAGCTACAATGACTTCACTGGAGATGCGGAGAACAAGCATTAGGAGTAGGAAAAACAAGTAGTCTTATGCTACATTAAAATATACTTAACTGAAGCTGAAGTAATTGCTAATCCAAGTAACATCTACTGAAAAGATGCTCATAGATTTTGTTACAGAATTACTAAATTTGTTACACTATTTTAATCAAAAATACATTGTAGTCATTTGAAGACATTTCTCTGCTTCTAAAACACACTTTTTAGAGTATGCAATGCAGCAAAAGACTAATTTTATAAAAAAAGAATACAAGGAAAATATTGATACTCTTTTCTATCCCTTGTTTCTCCACTGTTCCCCCTCTCCCATGCTATACAACTCTTAGTATGGAGGCAACAGTTCAGTAAAGGAAGAAACAAAGATATTCTTTATTATAATGCACAAATTAGCAATATAAGTGGAATGTCAAGCATTTTACTGAAAAAAGGGAGAAAGACATACACTTGTACAGACTGTTGGTTCTTCTGTCAAAGTGGAATGTGCGCAAAAGTGATCAGCACAAGTTTTCGGATATTGTTCATCAACCACATTAAGCAAATCTCAGCAGGCACAGAAAAACAAGGAATGCTGCTGCCTACTATCTTGCTATTAGCTCTTTCTGCGCCCATCTGCTGTTGTACCAGTATTACATAAATTAATCACTTTATTCTTGCAGACAGCCTCTGAAGCAAACATGGATATGAGTATTACAAATATGGTTTTAGTCTCTATCTCAGTTTCACTTGACTCCACATGGTTCTCCATGCTTTTCTGAAGCAAACTTCCAGACCACTGTGACTCGTCTGAACCAGAAACTGAACTCTTGGATCCTCAATCTTGGCTAAGGCACCAGGTTGGGGTGGCTTTTCACGGGAAACGGGACATTCTCCACAGACTACTTAGACTGACGATTCTCGATGGCTTCCAAATATTTTGAAGGTTCGAGATCCATATTTGAGCTCCTGAAGGCAAAACTGTGGCACAGAATAGCATATATACAGAAACTACTGCAGTAAGTGTAGAAGAGATCATGGGAAGGATATGAAACTAAACAGCTTAGACAGTTCCATGTGCAATGCATCCCTTACTAGAAATCTTAGTAATGATCTATTACAAACAACAAATATCAGCTTTCATATTTCAGTTAAAACTGATACGTTCCTCATTTAAGAAAGGATTAAGATGCTCACGTCCTTTCATTCTTTTTCACTCTCATATAGAAAACATTTCAAGTCCTAAGATACAGATTTTAGAGCAGGACAGGATGGAAAGAGCTATTTCACAATATTACCATCACAGAAAAAGTGAAAACAGATGGATCTGCTTTGGCAGGGAGGTTGGACTAGATGATCTTTCAAGGTCCATTCCAACCCCTAACATTCTGTGATTCTGTGATTCTTATATATTGCTTCAAAGTGACCACACTCCTTATCAACTAGTTGCACAATTAACTGCCTGACTTAAAAGAGCAGGATACTGTCAGCCATCTACTCCATTTACTAGATGCACACTTCAGAAGGAAAAAACATAATTATGGTACACACATCAAAAAATGCATAGCACAACTGTTTTCATGATGTTTAGTTTTATCTAGACTTGTAAAAATGGCCCTCAAATATTTTTTTTTTGAGTGAAAGTGCAGAAACATTACTGAAACATTGATGTGGCCCATCGACCTTCCTGACCAGACTTTTCTGCCTCTTTTATTGTATCTGGGCGTGGAAAGATGGGAACTGCAACCAGAATAATTTTATTTTCAGCACACTCCATTTTTCAGCAAGCTGTGAAGACTCTCTCAATGACAGATTCCCCTGAAACTGTATCATTACACATCCTATGTCTCTTGACATATCCAGTCTTCGCAGTTATCTTATAAAATGTTAACTACTATACATTTTGTACAGATACTCTCAACTCAAATATAATAAAATAGTATGATAAATAAAGAGTACAATTATTCTCTAGAATTTATTATTTTCCAGTGTGCTAGCATATGCAATTAAAAAAACTAATTAAAATTACTTACATATTTCTTAAATTCAATGCTTAGAGTGACCCCTACTGGTCTGCTAAGCACCCCAGAAAAGATACAAACCTACCAAAAACATCACTCCAAGGAGTGAATCAGGCCTAAATTACATGGACAATCCTCAGAGAAAGAGCATGTATACCTTATTTAGGTCACAGAATGACCAATACTAATAATTCAGTAGAGGTAAAAATATGCCAGTGCTTTCTGTGGACTTTTAAGCATTCATTTTCCTTGTTATTTTAAATAAGAAAATAATCAAGTAAATGGCTTGTAACGAATGCTTACTATAGGCCAGTATCTAGAGCTGAGAGCCACATTATTATGAAGTTAAATTTTTGTCAAAAAAATTCTTAAAAAACAATCAGGAGAACAAACTCCAGTCTACTAGAGGTTTTAAATGAGAAAAATGTACATTTTCTGTACCTTCTCAATTAAACATGAATAACAATTATGACAATAAGCCCCCGTGATTCAGACTGGGCTTGCTATTCTTTAATACATAAAAAGCAAGGTCACAAAAGTATCTAATTATTTGTCTAAATCTTGTTTGCTTTGATGCACAATGAATAAGCCAAGTAACCAGTAATTTGCTCTGCAACGCACACACTGTATCACCTAATACGTTATTTTATTAATTTAAACAACGTTGTAGGACAATCAGTTCAAGATGTCAACACTAATATGAGTACACTTACATATTAATAAACTAAGAGTATGGCTGCTTATTTGAAAGGCCGAATGTTCTCTGATTTTCCTATATATATTAGATGCACACACACACTTATGTACACCATCAGTACCCAGCTAGGATCAACAACAACTAGAAAAGAGCAAAGCTTATGCTGAGAGTGAACTCCAAAGCCATTTCTCTAACTACCCAGGGTTTGTTTTGCCAAGATTCACTCCAAGAATCAAGTAAGAGTAGTGCTAATTCCCACTCCTGAAGGAAACCTTCTCAGTGGTCACCAGCAGTCTGGCATGTGCCCTGTCTCTTACTTCTGATCACAAGTCAAAGTTGTTGAAGCAAACAATTACAGCCAAAAGTTATTTTTAAAATGCATTCAACCACTTCTAACTTCGCACAACAAAATCTCTAGAGCCTTCAACAGGAGCTCAACATTTTACAGAGATTTTATTTTTGGGAGCCATATTTAAATATTTACAATGTTACACAAAGGAGAATAAAAGAAAAAAGAAACAGTGACGTGCTATAAAACATTTAAGAAGCCTGTAACTTGACTTTTTTTTTTCCCCATAAAAAACTATACAGTGAACTTTGCTATTGTTTTCACTCAGATACTGAGCACTACAACATCGACTGTAAAAATACAAATTTAGACATTATTACATTAAAAAAATATTACTAAAGAACACTGAGGTTAAAAGTCTGAAGTTAGGGAATTCAAGAAATAATGCTGCTTATGTGCAACTTAATCAATCCCTTTGGGCTTAATGCCTCAAGAAATAATTAAAGACTTATTTCTCAAGATCTTGACACTATTCAGTGAACAAGCATTCTAGCATTGTTGTGGTCAGTCTTGCTCAGTCTTGCTCATGTGACCTTGTTTGAGAGCTAGGCTTGTCTCAAACCAGGAGACTCACGCCTGATCCCACACCTTTTAAGTGTCACAGAACTGAACCAAACACCAGGCTAAGCGGCGCGGTCGACACGCTGCAAGGAATGGATGTTATCCAGAAAGACCTTGGGAGGCTTCAGGAGTGAGTCTGTGTGCATCTCCTAAGTTCAACAAGGCCACATGCAAGGTTGGGGCAACCACAGTATCAGTACAGCCAAGGGGATGAAGGGATTGAGAGCAGCTCTGAGGAGAAGGACTTGGCGATACCAGTGAATGAAAAGCTGGACATGAGTCGGCAATGTCTCTGGCTAAAAGAGGCACGAGAGGACCCAAGTGGCAGGTGGCAGAGCACTACTGCTTTGCTCTGTCTGCAATTTCTGTCAAAGAACATGGTCTGTGACATGCAAGGGAGTGTGTCAGTGTCCAAGAAAAAGAACATGGGAACAAGCCCACAAGAATGTTATTGCGAGTCATCACATAATCCCTGCTGCATCAGGGTAGAGACAAGGTCCGCATTACCAGTGAACATGCAAGAAGCATCAGGAAAATGAGATTACACTGATTTTTGAGCACTGAAGTACACACTGACAAGTAGCAGCTCATCCCATATGCTTAACTAATTCATTAACCAAATGCAAGATTAGGTGATACCTGCAGTGAGTTCTGCAGACAAAGCTACGTAACCTGGAAACACTGATTGCTGTAAAAGTCCTCCGCAAATACTCGTTTAAAAAATACAGTTATTTTATCAACTCCTGACAATATTGGGAAGTGACACAAACCACTTGGTCTCTGTTCTGTTATCTCTGTTACTAGGAAACCTGAAAGGCCTTCCAGCTTTTCAAACTTGTACCTTCATGCCTCTTCATATGAGACAGGATTGAGGCAGAACATGTTTGTGCTCTTCAGGTGTTAACTCTGGAAACAGCTCCTGTATGGCTTTCCCCTCCTATAAGAATATGCCTGTCTCCTTTTTTAACACAGATGAAGACAACCGGCTGGACTAGGATTGGAGACTCAGAGCTCTGATCAGGACTCCGGTCCCTGTGCTGCTTACTACTTCAGATCTAAGCCAGCAATCCAGCCACCTCTTAATAACCCTCCCATCTAGCAATTTAAACACTTAAAAATCTTTCATTTTATGGCAGATACCATACACAGAAAGAGGTGTACTGAGGTAACAGTAGCACTGAATTTTTGGAGTTTCTTGACTAGCTTAAAGAGGGAGATGTTGCCCATAATGTTCTGTACTTCCCTTCATTACTATGCACATTTATAATTACATAAACAGATATAGGTGGTCCCGTTCTGAAGTACTAAACAAGATCCACACTGAACACAAATGCTTTACTGAATAATATTAGCAGTGTATTAAAAAGGGGAAAAAAATCCGACGTGACAAGTCTGCTCCAAGCACTGTTGTCATTTCAAAATTTGAAGCTGGGAGCAGAAAAGAATGGTTACCTCCCAAGGAGACTTGCAATAGGCTCTCATGAGCAAACTAACAAATGTTTCTTCTTCTGCATGCAGAGACAGAGGAGGTCATGATTGTTTCAGCAACTCTTCCACTATAAGATGTCCCTACAGTCCCCAGAAGAACAGCTACTTTGGGTGAATCTTCAAGAGTTTTAGAAAGTCACAGAATTTGGAAGTGATAAGAGGTTAGGGGATGGATATAGGAAAATATTTTGCAGTAACAGAAAGCACAATCACTGAATGTCAAGGGAGGCTCACAAAATGAATCTTGAGGAAGACTTTGCTGGCAGATGGCCACTTGGGCTTCCGAATGTCCACATAATTTGCTTATGTGGGTTTCCTGCATATTATCTCCCAGCACTGAAAGACCTCAGGTCTGTTCTGGTTCTGTATTTCTGGGAGCTATCTGGCTCAACCTGCCGCATCCAGGCAGGACTAACTATACATCTTGGTCTTGACAGAAACATCTAAGCATCACATAGACGGAGCTTCCATATCCTACTCCTGAAGGAAGTTCCACTATCTTTATTATTCAGTACCATCTTGTATTTAGTCTTCTTACTTCTGGTTGGAATAGGACAGGAAACTGCACCGCGTAAGGCCACAGCATCTCCAATCCACAGACGGACTGCATCTTTCTTTTTTCAACAGCCTTTTATGTTACTGAAGATTGTTATGAAGTTCCTTCTCAGTGCTTTCTTTTCGATCTAAACAGCCCCTGGTGTACTTCATTCTTCAAACTGATCAGAGATCCAGAAAGCACTGTAAAACATCATATTTGCCCCTACACTGCCTTTTCCTCCATACACTCTCACACACTCATATGCTTTTTAGAATGCAGGACCTAAAATTGGACATGGAACTCCATGCTTAGTCTACACTTATCATTACCCTCTTTTTTACATTCATCTTTCAAAACTCCAACATGCATTTATTTGCCTTTTCTTCAACAGCCTAACATCAGTGACATCGCCATCTTGCAATGCATGATAAGCAAGCCCCAGATACTTCCAGGAGTATCTGTTACCTAATCTGTTGGCTCTTAATTTGTGCTACTGATTATTTTTGATAAATAGAGCATTTGGCGCCAGTTCTTAGTGAATTAGCACCCCATTTGCCTTTCTTAAATAATCTGTCCAATTCACCAAATTATTTTTAATTCTGGTCTTATTCACCAGCATATTCTCCAGCAAGGTCAATTCCACTCTGGTATTGATGGCAAATTTAAACAGCAAGTTTAAATATGGAGACTATTATTCTATCACACAGGTCATTAAAACATCAACTCACGCAGGACCTCAAACAGACTCCTCTGCAATACAACCCAATAAATCCCTCCATTGCTGACATATGCATGTTCTTCTGTGCACCTGCGGCCATATATTATGTATAAACACATGTGTGTGCATGCACATTTATGGTCTGCCCCATCTGTATATTAGTAGATTGCCCTAACCACATCACTTTGCTGGTTTTGACATTTGCTTGGCTACTGATTTAGATTGTCTTCAGTACAAACAAAATTGTGTTGATAGCGTGCTCACTGGATTCAACTAACTCCTCCTTTCCACAACCAAATTTTTTTTTAACTGGGAAACAAGGCAGAGCTGTTTTACTGATGCACAAATAACATATACATAAGTTAGCACATGGCAAAAATCTACATTATTTTAAGACATCATCCCACAGAAAAAATCCACCAAGAAATAAAAGCAAAACATATTTTCAAAAGTCATTCCACGTGAAATTTAAGAAGGAATTTTCCTTCCATCTTTTTTATGCGTAATGTTGAACAGTGAATTCTAATCCTAATCTAGAATTTCTCTGAGGAACTATATAACACAACAGTATTTTTTCTGAATATATTTAGAACAGAAAAGGAAAATTGCAGGCTCATTTTAAAGTTTTGCTTAGCTTTGCAAAACTGCTAAGCAAATGTGGAAGTTACAGTGGGAAGGAAAGCAGCAGACTTGCACAGATTTGCTAGCGGGGTGCTCGGAGTTACACTGCTGTCAGAAATTCCCTAGGTAAAACAAAAAAGAAACAGCTTGTGCTCAAGCATTTTTATAAATTCATCAGAGATGCCATAAATATTAATAAGAACATATTTTAAAAGAGTCTGTTAAATATTAAGGCATGTGTATGTATGCTGTACTAGTGTACAACAATTCAGTAAAAATACACTCTTCCCACAGGATTCATAAAAATATTTTTTTTCAGGTCCCCAGAGAAATCCTTGTTAACCTAAACTAACATGTTCAAAATAACAAGATTCAATGATCTGGCAGTTTTTAAGGACAGATTACTGACATGGTTTTGAATGTTTCTTAGATGAAATCACTAACATTAACACCTTCACATTAATCGATTGGTGTCAGCAGAATTCTGGAGAGCTATGCTGCAGGCTCCAACACCAAAGTAGTAATCAATTAAGGAAGTCAGCTGAAAAAAATGATGCAAAGATCAGAGTTGTCAATGGCAAAATAATCTCATCTCAGTGGTGTCAAATAAAGAGTAAAAAAATGCCACACGCTTACTTCATAATGCAAGAAAACTATTCCAAAGATTCAGTAATCCAGTAATTGCCAAATAATCATTGCAATTAAAGTCTACAAAGACATTCTTCAGGAACCTATATTCTAGACCATACTTACGTAATTTCATGTAAGAGCATTTAAGTATAAACTGTACAAGCCTTTTTTTTACAGAACATGCAGAGATTTTATTTAGAGTACAATCCTTGATTTACAGTTTAATCCCTGTAAATCAATTAACAGTTTTACACACCCTACACAATTTTATTTTGGAATAGGGAGAAACAAAACCACTGATTTTTGGCTATATGTTCCATTTGTAAACAACTCTCAAGCACAAATAACCCTGCTTTGTCGAGCTGCTAAGTTCTTGAACCTGCTGAGTTCGCAAGGATGTCCACAGCAGGGTGTTGAGAAGGGGAGCGTTAAATACCACTCAAAATAGGGATCTTATTTCTCCATACTCTTTGTTTGGCTATCACCATCATGAGGGCCTCTACCATGCTACATGCCATAGAAAGTTACCTGACACAATCTGTAGTGCATTCTTTACCTTCCACAAGCAAACCATCAGAATCTATTAAAATTACTTTACGCCGATAGCACTAGAGACATGACAAATCACAGGCCAAGAGTCAGATACCAAAGAATGTGTCTCAGGGCGTTGGGGCCAGGCCCATTTGCAAGCAAATGATATTGTGTGAAGCTGGCATGCTCAGTGCATGACAAACTGATGCAATTTCAGTACTGTCGGAGAAGCTGGGTGAGATTTCTCTGATGCTGGCTATGGTTAGTGTACAGAATTGTGCAGAGTTCCCAGATTTGAATCACTCGGGGCCTGAGAGGGCTTCACTTGACAAGCCACAAATAATTACACTACACACTTTCTATTGTACTCTATTATTTTGCCTCTTATCTCTAGGCTTTGAGCACTCATGAACAAGCAAGGTTGCTTCTATTTTGATCATGATGCAACAAAACACTGTTCTTTTGTGATATGATAAATAAAACACAGCCCTGTACACTAAACATTTTTATCAGGTCTATTTTCCACTTTTATAAACAACAACTTTGGGAGCTTGTTAAAAGACCAGAGGTTGGAAATAACCATGCAGGCAAGTTCATGAGCTTTTCACTTAAGAGCGTGATACAGCTATCTCGTTACTGCAAAAACTCATTTGAGAAATGGGGCATTAAGTTCTTAGCCTGTAACAGATAACAGTTATATCTGTGATTACTTTAAGCAGGTTTTTACTCCCATTCAAATCAGCATTTTTTGACAATTTAGTTGGCAAGTATCAAAACATAGTTTTGAATGCGCAGCATGTTGTCAGTTCTTTCCCAGATACCAAATATACTTCAAAACTGAAGCAATTGCTTTTTCTGTATCAGTTCACAAAATGTATTATTTAAACTCCTAAGCAATTAGGAAAGTTTTGTGTTAGTGGTATTATCCTGGCTACTGAATTAAAAAAGAATAACAACATTCATAACATTCAAACAAATAAAAAAAGCAAAAGAAAAAGCAGTGACTTTCATAGTTCAATGAACTAACTTCTCAGTTTACATAATTTCTTCTTTTGGAAGAAATTCCCTTCTTTCTCCAATGGTCGAGTAAAATCTGGGCTTTTAGCTCAGAGTTCCATATTACAGAACAAATGGTATCAGGGTTTTTTTTTTCAGTCTTAAAACCATATTTAGAGGTTTTTCTAAAGCTGCAATTAGATACAAACTATCTAGTAATATAGGAAAAATTAAAATATGAAGACTAAATGCAGATACAGAAAAATTATTCCAAGTACCTTAAAACTGTTTCTGATTATCGTTAACATATTCTGCTTATGTTTATTTTCCAGATAAACATATAGTAGCAATTAGGCAGCAAAAGGTAAAGAGAAACGTCTTCTTAGCTGCAAGTGCTGAACTTTGCATTTCTCCCACTTTGTCTTTACATCAAGCTAACTTACCGATTGTCTTAGCTGAGACAATTACCATCCTCAATAACACTCTTAACAAACTCTCATCAAGTTGGTTTAAAACGCATGTAAAAACATTCTTTCCTTTTTCCCAACCGGCACTAAGAATTTATGGCAAAACCCAGATGTCTTCTGACATCATAAGATTTCTGTCAAGGGAAGGTAAAACCAAAAGTACCAAAAGAACTGGTTTTGATACAGAGGAATAATATGGACAGGAAATAAAAAAAAAAAATAGAGCATACTCAGACATACTTCAGAATCTCCTTGAGATTTGTAATCTCTGTGTGAAATGGGAACTTTTAAAACATGCAAAGAATAGTGCAAAGATGGTACTTGTACCAATCACACATTCACAGGCTGAGCACTTAGCAAAAGGAAAGGTCTCTGACTTTTTTCTACTGAATACCAAAACCAGATGTTTTCAATATTTACTGATTTTTTATGCCCCTTTACTAAAATATAATAATGGAAGCCAAGTTTTACTATTTTAGATGGAGAACGGATCTTTAATTAAAACCCAGCTTTTAAATGTTCTCTAACTTGCTTTTAAGAATGCGGTGTTCTGGAGTTACATGTAGTGTATGTCAACGCGGGACATAATTTCTCTTAGAATTTGGAAGAAATCAGAAAAGCAATAGGCTAACATATTTTCTGATTCTATAATGGCATAGCATTCAACTCCACATTTGGTTTGCATTTCTCCCCCTGAATATTCATTTCTTCACATCTTTCAAGGAAAGTAAGTGGGTGTAAACTAGAACACAGGAATACAGGAAGTCCCACCTCAACATGAGGAAAAACTTTTTCCCTGTGAGGGTGACAGAGCCCTGGCAAAGGCTGCCCAGGGAGGTTGTGGAGTCTCCTTCTCTGGAGACATTCAAAACCTGCCTGGACGCGTTCCTGTGTGACCTACTGTAGGTGATCCTGCTCTGGCAGGGGACTGGACTAGACGATCTCTAGAGGTCCCTTCCAACACCTAACATTCTGTGATTCTATGCTTCTATGATTTTTATAATATTCTTTGGCATTACTACAAATCTATTAGTGATTAAACTGAAGATGTGTTCCTCATGTTTCCACATTTCAAAAGAACAGGGAAGTTAGATTGCAATTACCGCCACAGCTTGACTGCAAGGGAGACATGTGACCAGGGAGTCCTATTCTTGGAGAGAGCTTGATTACTAAGTACAGTATTGAAGGGAATCTATATGTAAGGGAACAGAATCCTGTGCAAGACCAGAAGTAAAGGCAGCTAGCTAAGTACATATGGTTACTGTTCCTAAAAGCAGCTCCTTGTAATCAATATAAACTTGCTGCTAAACAATTGATTGTTTCACCACTTAATCAAGATTCTTTGTTTGTCCCTATGTAAAAGATGATAGAAAAGCTTTAGATTTCATTATTTTTCAGTTTGGAGATACTGCAGCACATGAATACCTTCTGCCCTGGTATAAAAAAGGAATCAATTTATAAAATGTGAATCAAGTACAGGAGAGACAAGGAATAAAAAAAATAATGAAGACTGGTAATTCTTATCTTACCGTTTTCAAGGTAAACTACTTGGAGAAAAGAGTTTGACAGAAGTTTTATACCGTTTTCACTATATTAAAGTATTAAGTGGTCAAACAATAATAATACCACTTTGGTATTATTATTTTGTTTTGGGCAAACAACTATTACCAAGTGTAGGCAACCACTTCAAGAGTGATTTTTGAAACTCGGTGTACCATGTATGCAATTCAACAACTGTTACCTCGAGGCCCTGGTCTTAACCAGGATCCACAGATACTGTGACATACAAATAAAGAATATACTAAATGGAAGATGTAGTGGACATTTAGCTGTCACTTCCTATAAACTGCTTACTCTAGCTACAGTGGTGGTAGCTTCAACATTCAAAAGCATTTTCTCAGATTTCCTATTTACACGTTTTCAGAACTGAAGGTTGTTTTGAACAGGAGGTGGAGCTCTCACTGCACCAGCAGAGGAGGAATGAGAGGAAACACTTTGTTTACAACCTGGAATGGAGATGGTGCTCCTTCTCACGGTATGCTTTCTGTTCCACCTTACTTTACTGCCTAAAAGTATCCAAGCATTACTTTGTGCCCCTTCTTTAAAACATAAAAAAAAAATCCAAACAACCACACTATGTTTACTGGTTTGTGAAAATAAACAAACAAACAAACAAAACCCCATAAGTTGTTCCCAGAAAGAAAGTATCCATGTTCTAGCTACAAGTTCTTTATCATCAGGACAACTAAGAATAAACACATTCTTAACAGACTACATACCCTTCTCCTTTCATTTCCCTTTAAAATGCAATGCTACTTTCAAAGCCAATGATGGCACTTGTGCTTCGTCATCAAAATCCCCTTCCAGAACAGTCTACAAAATGCTATTTTAGCCTTCCCCAAGTCACAGAAAGCTCAGGCTTAAAGAAAACTGAAAATGAAAATGACATAGAAGTCCTCATATAACTTGTGTTAACAAGAGAAGTAATAATTGCTTACAATAAGAGTATTCAAAATGTAGTAGCTGGAAAGCCTGCACTAGCACATTTTCCTCATGCGTACCTAACCTAAGTTCTTCAACCATACCCAGATGCAGCACTGAAATTCTACCACCAAGCACTCCACCAGGTAAGTTTATCCTCTCTATGTTCTCCTCACTGCCAGGACACCAAGGAAGACCTTTCTCCACCTCGGCAGAGCTGGGTCAAGACTGACTAAACTTTGTCCTCGGTGGCCTATTGAGTAAGAAATACAATTAGGTCACTAAGCTGCAGTATAAAGTCCCACTTATCATTTTCCTATTTCTGAATTCAAAGATAATCATTACAAGAATCCCTACGATTTACGTATATTCGTGTCTATACAAGCAATCTTTTAAATTCTTTCACATAATGTATTCATGAAGGAACTGGAAAAAAGTCAGCTAAGGTCGAGAAGAATGTAAATTAGCAGCACAGACAACATTTTTCACAGAACTAAAGCTAAACATCTTCAGAAAACTAAATATTCTTCCCAAAAACTAAAATCTGTAAGTGAGTGGAAATCTGGTGGTACTTTCCAATGGATAACTTTGAATTGCAATGGTTTGAAGAACTGTTATTTGAAGTTTCCAGTTATTGTAAAAATAAGTAACTAATACTAAAAAGATAGCTTTCTAAAACTAGTCCTGCAATATTAACTTAATTAACATAATAACCTAGTCACTGTTGTAGATGAAAAACATATCTTCAGCTTCATCAGGACTCACTAGTCACCTAACATAAAAACGGTATCATACACTGCAAGTCCAAGGCAACTTCATAAATGCCAAGACAATGATGACTAATTATCAAGTAAACGTGGAACAAATTATATGAAGCATTAAAAAGTTCAAAGATGGATTAAAATGTGTGTTACCATAATGAAAAAAAAAAAAAAAAGAAAGAGTACATCTTCCCGCATGTTGTGTTTTAAAGCCTGGTGTGTTCTCGCTCCCGGGAGGTAAAGAATGTACATATGCTTAACATTATATTTGTTGTCAAGAATTTACAAATATCACAACTTGATGGTATATGGGCAGAAAACACCAGTAGGAGCAGTTAAGTGTGAATCCTCTGATGAAATAATTTCATTGTAGAGTTGTATTATTAACAAAGTTTTGCCACTACTATCTCTCAAAGACTCAACAGAATTCAACTATATCTTTATTCTGACATGTTTTAATGCTCTGCTACCCGTTATCTTTCTGAAACTGTAACTTTCTCATCAAAAGAGTAAATCAGTAGATCTTGGGAGAGAATTGGATAATGGATGTTCTACAGTTATGGTTTACTGACAGAATGTGTCAAGTTTTGGACTTTCAGATGGTAAATTGATAGAGGCAATCACACTGCTGCTGCTTTGTCCTACTGCTGACTCCCCCCCAGGAATACATCAAAAGTGATTTCCTGCTCAGAGAAATCTTGCATGGTCCTTTCCACTAGGATTTCATGACTGTGAATCAGGAGTGTTTTGAGCAATTGCACAACAATTAGAGATCACTGGAGCTATACGTCTCTGTCTAATCTGTCTATACTCCCAAGCAGATTAAATGCACAAACAAGGAAACAGTTTTAACTGATTGTTATGTATACATTCAGTCAGTTTTTCACTTTAGTTTTACCTTCTTGCCTTTTGCCTTTGCTGCCTTCATGTGCACTGCAAAACTCTCTGTATCTTACTTTATACTCTTGAAGTTCCCATTGCAAACCAAGTGGTCAGATTCAGAGCACTGACTTAAAGTCTGTCAACAGGAAAACTGACTGGAGGAGTGAAATTTAGTCATCGCTGTTGACAAACGCACAACTTAACAACAACAAAAAAGTATGTTAAGTAACAGTAAACCTTGACCTAAATTATCAGGTCTGTTTCTTCCACTAATACAGGCTTCTTCATTGGAATTGAGATAAAAATGGTCAAGATAGCATTTTTCTGACATCACAAAACCAATTGTCAAAATACCAAATTCATTTTCCCATGTAAGAGAGAAAAATATCTGTACAAGCCCTCTCTTACTCCCTTGTCAGAGTATGCTCTATGAAGGCAATATAAAAGTCTGACAGATTTAATCTTTCTGTTTAACTTCTTTGAACTTGGAGTAACTGGTCCATCATCAGTTTCAATAGGACTTGTGACACAAGGTAACACATGGTGAGCTTGTTCAAGACAGACTGGTAAGCAAGAAGTCTTCATACTGGCAGATGTCATACTCAAGGCACAGCCAGCCTATTCAGACTTTTTAAAAACACTAAGTTCACACAGCCCAGAGACTCAGTGAAAGGGTTAAATAGTAACACATCCAATCGTTTTTACATAAACTCATTCACATACTTACTTCTCTCCATGGTTTATAACTGCAATGCTTATAAATATTCCCCTTTTATCCTTCACATTTATCACTTGCTACTGTGGCTTACTCTTCAGTTTCATATGGAAGAACATCTAACAACTTCCCTTTTTGACTCTATGCACATTTATTTTAACAGTAAAGAATACATAAGCTATATCAAACTTCATGTCCTTGTAGCCTTACTCTTCCATAAACAAGAGCAGGCCACACTGCTTCCTCTGTGGAAATAAAGTCTATGGACTGACAAAAAATCCACAGTACTTTAGGATCTTACATGTCATATCTTACTTCCACATTCGTAACTCCAGAAGCAATCTGGGAAGTAGTATCAGAAGTGTAAATTAAAAACACAGTAAGCATATGTGTCAGTCAAGTATGGCCTCTGCTCTACAACACATTTAAATGTATGCCACCTTGACCTCCAATATACCACCGTAAAATTTTTTTGGTCAATATAAATCAAATGTACACTAATTTATTCACCAAGTTTCCTAGCATCGGAATCAACATTAGAAATCTAACTAGTATTTATTATTCTGTTATTGACAAAGGAAGCATATTTAAATGATAACAAGAACACATGGGTGTCATTTTGAAGTTGAATTGTTCCCTAGGGACACCCTTAGTAAGCGTCTACATTTAAAGGTCATTCACTGCCAAATTATGAACAACTGTTGCATTTATTAGCACAGGCTCAATAGTTTGGAAGGTAGTGTCATCAATTTAAACTGACAATGAAATCCAATTGTCCACAAGGAAAACAGACATTTTCCTGATTCTGTGTTTCATCATTTTATGTATACCCCAAACAAAACCAGAACAACTGCAAGTTTACACTGTATTTTTTTTGTGGGGGAGGGGTGGTGGTGATGGAAAAAAGGCCTTCAAGGTTTTACATCAGAGGAAGTCCGCTTTACTAAAACTGAGCTCCAGAAACAAAGACTGAAAGGAGTATGATTTCCATTTACTTTGTTGACAGGGCCCTATCTCAAGCGTTGCCTTATAGACTTTTCCCTCATTTTCTTTTTAATCTTTTCTTTCTCTAAACTATCTTTCACTGGTCAAGACCCCACCCTTTCTGTTTCTTAATTTCTCCCTAGTTTTTTCCTGTGAAGCTAGAGAAAAGTGTCCAGTTTCTGTGGCAAATCACTTCCATCCTCTCCCCAGAACTGCATTCTGCTCCTGCAGCTAGTTGGTGGTTGATGGGTCTCTGCCCGTTCTACTTCTCCAGTGCTGCCTAGTCGTACCAAGGAGAAAACCACCTGAAACAACAGGTTTCAGGGAAAGCCGGCTGAAAACAAATGTGTAAGTTGGTAATGAGCTTCCTTAAAGAAAAGGACAAACACTCTTTTTAGTGCCTTTCTTTTCCGGGCACTGAGGATACATAGTGGCAGGCTGAATCCAAGAGGAACTGGATTCTGTTTTGCTAAGGATAAGGATCCAGAAACCCAGGGATGTCAGGAAAGCGTATTTTGCTAGCCATGCAGAGACACTGCAGAGGAGGGAGTCTCCTTTCAGTCTCTCATTTCCCGGAGGAGATCACCATCATCCTGTTTCTAGCAAAGAAACTAGAACGACCACCACCACACTATCTCAAAAATCCCTTCTTCAGTCCTGTTTCTCTCCAATGGCCCCTGACAGTCAGAGTACAGAAGACAGCCTCTGTAGCCCCCTGACGCATTACTGGGCTTTTCGGGAGCCAGCATGTGAGTAATCTATTTGCCTCAAGCTCCACCAAACTCTTCTGCTATTAATCACAGAATCAGAATGGCTAGGCTGGAAGGGACCTTAAGAGATATCTAGTCCAACCTCCCTCTCATGGGCAGGGACGCCTCTCAACTAGATCAGGCTACTCAAGGTTCTGTCCAACCTGGCCTTGAACACCTCCAGGGAGGGGGCAGCCACAACGTCACTGGGCACCCTCATACTGAAGAATTTCTTCTTGCCACCCTCATACTGTAGATTTTTTTCCTAAGATCTAATCCAAATCTATTCTCCTTCAACTTAAACCCATTTCTCCTTGTCCTGTCAGTGGACACTCTTGTAAAAAGTCTCTCCCCAGCCTTCCTGTAGGTTCCCTTCAGGTATTGGAAGGCAGCTATTAGGTCCCCCCGAAGTCTTCTCTTTTCCAGACGGAACAACCCCAGCTTCCGCAGCCTGTCCTCGTAGCAGAGGTGCTCCAGCCCCTGGATCATCCATGTGGCCTCCTCTGAACACGCTCCAAGAGATCCACGTCCCTGTTATAATGGGGACAACAGAACTGGATGCAGTATCCCTGACAGTTCTTTGTTTCAGCTACTCCAAGAAAACATTTTAATTCTGAGCAAGTTAGCACTTGTGGTAAAGATATTAATAGAAGATCAACTGTGTAATCCAGTACTGCTGTGATCACAGAATCAGAGAACAGTTTGGCCTGGAAGGGACCTTTAAAGGTCATCTAGTCCAACCCGCCTGCAATAAGGTGTGACATCTTCCACTACATCAGGTTGCTCAAAGCCCCATCCAACCTGGCCTTGAATGTGTCCAGGCATGGTGCATCTACCACCTCTCTGGGCAACCTTTTCCAGTGTTTCACCACTCTCACTGTACAACATTGTCCTCCTTGCATCTAGGCTGTATCCACCCTCTTTTAGTTTAAAACCATTATCACTTGTCTTACTGCAGTAGACTCTACTAAAAAGTCTGTCTCTATCTCTCTTACAAGTTTCTTTAAGTACTGAAAGACCACAAAGGTGTCCCTGAAGCCTTGTCCAGGCTGAACGATGTCAACTCTCTCAACCTTTCCTCATAGTAGAGGCCCTTGAAAATCACCTCCATGTGCCCTAACGTTAACTTTCAGGAGGATCTCCTCCATGATCTTCCCAGGCACAGAGGTGAGGCTGACAGGTCAGTAGTTTCCAGGGTCCTCCTTTCTACCCTTTTGAAAGATGCATGTAATGTTTCGCTTCTTCCAGTCACCAGGGACTTCACGTTACTGCCATGGCTTTTCAAGTAGCATGGAGAGTGGTTTGGCAACTACATCAGGCAGTAGACTCTGAGATGCATCTTATTAGGTCCTGTAGACTTATGTGTGTTCAGGTCCCTCAGGTGGTAAAAAACCTGATCTTCTCTTACAGTGTCTTACCATATCTACCACATTCTCTTATAGTGGGAAGGACTTTGCTCCCCTAGTCCGCCGTCTTGAGGTCCATCCGCTCAAGTGGCATAGTAAGAGAGGCTGGCAGTGAAAACTGAGGCAAAGTTAAGCACTTCAGCCTTCTTGTCATTACCAGTTTGCCAGTCGTGTTCATCAGGGGGCCATGCTTCCTTTGACCTTTATAACCATATCGTTTTAAATGTTAATAGTATACATAAGCCTGGCAATGCAAAGTAACTGAAATTGAATTACCCATATAATTTCATAGAAAAAGCATACTTCACTCAGATACACTGCACTTGTCCAGGATTGTACTCATCCTCTTTAATTCGAAGGTTACCTTTCAAAGAGATTCAATACTTCACAGTGTCACCTCCTCCGCTTATCTCAACTTTTCTAATTCATCAGATTCAGTAGCGCAGAACTGCTGAAACATCTACTTAATCACAAAGTCTTCAACACCTTGCAATCCCCATATTTTATAGCAGTATCTACCACATCCACAGCTTCTGACTGTTAACCTCCACGTAATGAGGTCCAAAAGACTGAGAGCTGATGTGGTCTGGACACAGAAACATTCACAAGCTCCAAGCATCCAAGTGAAATTAGCTTTTTGCTCAACGCTAAATAATTCCTAGGTTAGTAATATACTTTTGCCTACACAGTATCCTCCTAGCTAGTACAGAGCAATGGTAAGTTCTCATTGACCTCACTTTTGCTAGAGGGAGGACTTACAGTGTACTCATTTGCATCAGCCATGAATTTTATGCTTGGAACAACACTTATGCAAATTATTTAGCAATGTAACAAATAGACAATTACACTAGAATAAGCCTTGCTCATGCATAGTCCATAAGCTCCTTAAAACATAAAGGAAATACACTGTTACAGAAGGGACTTCCATATCCTGTCCCACAAGCATGCCTGATCCAGAGGAACTTTAACTATGACTTCAAGTACAGTTTCATGGCCAAGGAAAAACTTGATGCATCTAATAGCATAAAGTACAATAATTTTTGTATGTGATGTGGTATAAACCCCTCCTCATCTGTTTGAAGAGACAAAGTAATCATGCAGGAACAACTACCAACCTTTACTGAGCTAAGGCAAGTTTCAGATGTAAGTTTCAGTTTGACTCAAGAGCAGTGATCAGAGAGGCATAGTGTTGTAGTTATCAACAGTGCCATAAGAATCAAACATTTCCACTTTCAAGATCATTTTCTTGAAGGACTTCTCGAAAGATGCAGTTGCCTTTCTGATTTCTTTGGAGCTTACACAGCTTAACATCCATATAATTTACAAAATGAAAATCCCTAGATAGCAGGATTCCCTGACAGCATTACTATTAGAGAAATAAAAATTACACTAAAAATAAATACTAAAGACACATATTGCTATGAAAAATCCCATTTGTGTGATATGCACATGTTAGAAATCACTCTGTCACTTCAATTAACCTGACCAGTTGGGACATGGTGGGATCAGTCTGTGCTACCATAACCACAATTAGACACATTGTAGGGGACCTTCTGCACTTAAGTTCAATCAAATGCAGAAATACTAGTGCAGTTACGGTCCCACATAAACACATTTGAAGTGGTTTACAAGGCTTGTAAATATTTGGCAGTACTGAGGACCAAACAATATACAGCATTAGCATCAGGTAGAGCACTTGCTTCAAGGAACTGTGCCTCACTGTGCCTACATGGATCAATGTTCTGATAATTCTACAGCATTAGATATTTTTTTCCTGGTGTTTCTTAAGAGCTCGTAACTACTAGATGAATATATTTATTAAAAGAAGCTAGTTTTGAATATCCACCTTCAGTCAAACACCTCGGGCTTTGGTCCAGAGCATCCCCTGTCTTGACCCAGCAACATGTGGAAAAGCGCCACAGACCAAGAGCTCCACGGGAGAAGAAAACCACTGAGGTCAAAACAGAGCTCTAAGAATGGCGTAGATCAACTCCTCTGCTCAAGCAGGATTAGCTACAGCAGGCTGCCCAGGACCACATCCTGTCAGGTTTTGAGAACCAGCAGGGTCAGAGATTTCACGAGTCCTCTGCGCAACCTGTGCCAGCACCTGACCACCCTCACGGTAACAAAAGAGTTTTGGTTTACGTTTAGATGGCATCCCCCGTATTTTGATGTGCGCCCACTGCCACTCGTGCTGTCACTGCGTACCAACCAGAATAGCCTGGCTCCCTCTTCCTCGCTCCCTCCATTCGGACTGTTCGTGCCCACAGTGATGAGACCACCCCGAACCTCCTCTTCTCCAGCTGAAGGAGAGCTGAAGGAGCTGAGAACCCTCGGCCCCCCCAGCCTTTCCTCACGCAGGAGATGCTTCGTGCCCTCCACAGCGTTTCCCCCTGC
>NW_009694840.1:0-4998 GCF_000703405.1 Apaloderma vittatum
CTGGCACATGGGGTTGTTCTTTCCCAAGTGCGAAGTTCCAGAAGACAACTGCAACCCGCCACCCCTCAAGCGCTGGGGTCCTCCCCACGCCAACCAAGGACTGAGCTGTGTCCAGCATGTTCCCACACAAGTCTGTGTTCCTGAGTCATCGCTGCCTATCACAGCCGTGTACAATTTTATCATACAATTTAATCATATGATCATGTCCTCCAAAGGGGCAACACGCATCGTTCCTGTGCCATCCAACAGCAGCATCACACGTCCTGTCTACCTCATTTCAGAGAGTGTTGCTCCAACAGTGAGTTTTACAAAATCCTGTCATGCAAGTGCTTCTGTCATATGCAGAGCAGGTCATCCAACAGACCCAGCTGTGCCCACCACTGGGTCAAACCCGAGTCAGACGAGCCAAGCTTGGGTGCCTCAGCCAGAGCACTCACTGTCTAGAACTGCTCCTTCACAGAGGTCTAAAGGACAAACAAGGTCATTCCCACTGTAATTCAAAAAAGCATTTTGAGCAGATCCAGTGGAGAGGATGCAGAGAAGCCTGTGATACCATCCTTATTTAGCACGAACCTGAAACCACCAGCATGTGTTCACGGCATAGCAGGCACAGACATAACTGAAGTTTCTCAAACGCAGCTGTAGAAGCTGGCAAAATAAGCCAAGAGAAACTTACAGGTAAAAAAAAAACATTCATTCCAGCTCCCACAAATCCCACAGCTGGCAAGTCCCACCGTCAGTTAGTCAGCAGTCTTCAGTACTTGAATGCTGGCCAGAAGGTAATCTACCTACGAGAGTAACTTCTCTGCTTGGCATATAGGTTTTAGAAAATGCTGTTGCATTTGTCATCAAACCAAAAATGTTTCAAGTTATTTATTAATACTGAGAAAACACTCCATTCACACAAAGATTACAGCTGCCCTAAGAAATATTACACTATACAAATTACGAGTGAAAATTGCTCTAAATATAAATATTCTTGTTCTTAAAAAACTGCAACTTCAATAAAATTATCCTCTAAATGTTAACTTAGGTGAGAGGACAGATTGACAGAAATATTTTCCATCCATAATGACATTCAAAAACAATTAATTGATTCTGATTTTTTTTAACGCTTGATTTCAAAACATCCAGTGTTAAACACTGTTTTAAACTGAGGTTGTTAAAATATTGCACAAGCAAGACAGACACATATCCTTTATAAAAAATATCCATGTAGCTTTCAGAACAGAAGTGCAATACATTCCTTTAAAATTCTTACTTTACATTTTAGGGGAGAGATTAAAAACTAAAACACAAAATAGACAAGGCAACTAACATTTTAGATCACCTATTAAAACAGTTTCTATTTTCCTCTCTTTATGAATATTGACACTTTTATTTTTGTTAAATAGTGACAAGAAATTTAAATACAGAGACACCCTCCTGAAACTAAGGGAAGAACCTCTGGGTAAGTAAATTTCAAAATATATACATTTCTGGAAAAATAATTTCAAATCTTTCTATTTCAGAAATCAGTTATTATGATGTACCGACATCAACCCGGTCCCTTTAGAGAATGTCAGTCATATTTCTTCTTAATAAATACTTTCCCTTAAAACACAGTATTCAAGGAACTAAATAGGAAATTCCACAAACGTGCTCGTTTTCCTGTGACATCTAGAAAGGAGCGATGCCCTCTGCTGTGCCGGGCGCGGAGGTTCACCTAAACCCGAGCACAGCATCCCTGCCCAGCTGCCGGCCCAGCGAGAGGCTGGAGATCTCTGCTTCTCAACCAAGGCCACGTTTCTGCTCCCGTCCCTGATGTCCAACACGCATCCCGCGTGTTACTGTTACTGTAAAGCAAAAAGGTGCCCACGGGAAGTTTTACCACGCTGTGACACATATGGCAGATCAGTAGCAAAGCTAACAGGGGCAACCCCTGTCCTACTGCAACACTTTTTGTTTGTTTAAAGCATACTCATAGTTCACAGTGCAGGAAAATATACACTTTATTCTTAATTAGGTATGATGTTCTTACATTTTTTCAAATGTGGGTAACCCAGCTAAGAACACAGCTCACCAACAGCCTCTCTACCCACCAACAAAAATCATCACATCCTTCCTAATAGACAAGGTTTCTTATTTTGCTAGGTAGGCTGCTACAAACTGCAAATAAAGGTAACACTTAAAACATTTCTTGTCCTTCTAAAAGATTTCTTTAAGCAATTCCACAGTGAAGAAAAGAACTTTAAAGTTGCCTTTTATTCAGTTTAGGATGCAAAACTTAGACATTACAAAAATGTAGACGAAAAAAGCAGTAAAAAGTAAACTGCCTGCTGTAGACAAGCATCATGTGGGTTTATCAGAATATTTTGCTTACCGAGTTGCTAACTTTTAATGATTTTAATCAACATCTAACTCTCTGCTCTATAATATTCTCTATTTTCAAAACAGTAAAAACTGAAGGTGTAAAATGTAACATAAAACCTTGACAAAATTACCAGCAGAGGACACCACCAGGCAGCTATGAAGCAAGACCAGCAGTACATTTGCCGCAGTGCTACCTGGGAAAAACAGCATCATGTTTTTTGAATCATCTAAGACAACCGCATGTCAACATACTCATTTATCAAGTTTCCTGACTTTTGCCTAAAAAAAGCTACTACCTACCAAATATCACAACATTCATCCAGTTCCAAAAATGAGGGGAAAAAAGCTGACCCAGGAAACCAGTAGGCAAACATCATCAAAGCTCTCCTACCCTCCCAAAGAAACAGAAACATTAAGGACCCAAATAACACCTCTGTGCTCTTACAGGGTGTAAGTCTACCAAAAGCCAGGCAGACGTAAGGGACACAAGCTTTCCTCCGGCTGCGGCTCAGGTAAGGGATGAGCAAGACCACATTGCTCCTGCTTGAGAGAGCAGATCTTGCAGGCATCCCAGAAAGGGACTGGAGCTAGAGCCACTGCACCCCCTCCTGAGGAGAGCATGTTGCTTCCCTTAGAAGGATTTTTTCTGAAGGTTTATTTCTAAAGCTTTAGAGCTCTTCCAGTAGCATCCAGCACATCCTCCCCTAAGTATTACCCAGCTTTACATCACATTAGCATCAAGGCTGCTCCCAGCTGTGGAAAGTTTATCAAGTAACATATTTCCTAGCATCAAAAACCTGTTAAAATTGGCTAAAAGTTGATCTGAAGGAAGCTGCACAGAACCAATAGATTACACTGCAAGTCAGAGCCCTTTCACTCTCCTCTTGTTTCAGTGTGCCACCTCCCACTGCTAACTCCTTCCCACCAAAACCCACTCCCTCTTCTGCACACTCCTAAAAGAGCAAACAGCGAATAATCATCAGTCACATCTGGGCTCACTGAGCACTCTGCTAACTTGGTTAGAACAGCAGGAAAGTAGATTCATGACACCCTTACTTGACCTCATTGTTATGCTTTTCACATCACTGTGACGCTGCAAAGTAAGCTACTGGTTTTCCTCTTGTTTAAGTGAGAAATCAGTTCAGAGCATAGAGAGATCAAGACTTGTATTCCAGGTCTTCATTTTACATTCCTACTTTGATTTCAGTATTGTATTATTTATATCAGTATATGTAATTCCATGTGGACATGATGTTGTGAATAATATGTATGGTCAGAGTTAGCTCAGAACCTTTAGAGGCTTGATGGCAATTTATCATAAAATCACAACTTCAAGTCATCCCAGCCTCTGATGAGGTCAAACAGAACTGGAAAAATTAGAAAAAGAAGAGTGACAAGGATGAAGAGCAGCATGGAATAACTTCCACTTGAGGGAAAAACAGAGGTATTTTTTTTTCAGTCTGTAAGAGATAGTCTGCAATATGCTAGTACACACACACACACACACAGGGGTTTTTTCTGTGATTCCCTACTCATGTTAAGGGCCACTATTACAATAAGCATTGTGGGAAAATCAGCAGAACAAAAATGAAAGCAGCAGCCATAGATAGTGATTTTTTTTTTAACAATTGCTCTATATGCATTTTACTCACATGTTTCACTCACTCGTATTCTGATACCCACAAATTCACATCAAGAAGCCTATACCAAAGATGTCTGGGGCAAGACCCCTTGGATACAACACTGAGGACAAAGGACGCCAGTTATCAAGGTCTTGCCACATCTCTGAGATTCTAGTTCATCAGAAACTATGAATTAGGTTTTGCACAAATCTTTTGTACCCTTCAGGAGGCAACAGTTTTTTACAGGGTGGTCCTTCACTCCAGAATCTCACTTAGCGTAGCCTCAATAAACAGCAGACTGCTGCTCGCCATCTATCTCTCTATGTCTGTTTTCACAGTGGAGCAACAGGACAACAAATGGCACTTAAGACACAAGCCTGCTGCCCTCCTGTTGCTCAGAAGTAGGGTCTGACCTTGACGAATCATCTGTACTTCAGACTTATCAGAGTGCAGGCTTTGACAAGAACATCATGACCCTCAGTTTTACTCCCGAGAACAATGTCATAGAATTACAGAATCATTTTGGTTGGAAAAGACCTTTAAGATCACTGAGCCCAACCACTAACCTAGCACTGCCAAGTCCACCACTACATCACACCTTCCAACTTTTAAATACCTCTAGCGATGGTGACTCAAGCACTTCCCTGGGCAGCCTGTTCCAATGCTTAACATCCCTTCCAGTGAAGAATTTTTCCCTAATATCCAAACCAAACCTCCCCTGGCACAATCTGAGGCCACTTCCTCTCATCCTGTCACTTGTTATTTGGAAGAAGAGACGGACCCTCACCTCACTACAGTCTCATTTCAGGAAGTTGTAGAAAGTGATCTGGTTTTTCCCGAGTCTCCTTTTCTCCAGGCTAAAGAACCCCAGCTTCCTCAGTCACTCCTCAAAACACCTGTTATCTGGTTTTCCAGATTAATATCCACTACTATTCCAGCCCTCGCCCTGCTCTTTAACACCTTCACTCACAGGCGTTCCACAAGCGTTTTGCTCACACAAGTCTCCTTATTTCCATTACAAATC
>NW_009694840.1:5073-5382 GCF_000703405.1 Apaloderma vittatum
TTTTCCCCCCCCCCCCCTGCCCAGCTGTAGAAGCCAGAACACAGATGTGCCCACAGAGCTGCACCTTGCATTCTATAGCCTCAAAACCTTCCTGTATTGCATTTCTGTAGCAGTATGTTAAGAGGGGAAAAAACAAAAAAAAGTAGCTTAAGAACCGTCAACATTCCCGTCGGTCATTTACTACGCGCGGGGAAGCGGTGAGAAAGGAGATAAACACATGAAAACGCCCAGACAGCAGAGAGTCGGCGTTTCAGGAAGGTAAAGCGAGGCCGGTGAGGAGGCGCCGCCGCCCGCCCCGCCCGGGAGGCA